>NC_065529.1:51405775-51410970 GCF_006386435.1 Epinephelus moara | reverse complement strand
CCTCACCTATGGTCACGAGCTCTGGGTAGTGACCGAAAGAATGAGATCGCGAGTACAAGCGGCCAAAATGAGTTTCGTCCGCAGGGTGGCTGGGCTCAGCCTTAGGGATAGGGTGAGGAGGTCAGACATCCGGGAGGGACTCGGAGTAGAGCCGCTGCTCCTCCACATCGAGAGGAGCCAGTTGAGGTGGTTTGGGCATCTGGTAAGGATACCTTCCGGACGCCTCCCTTGGGAGGTGTTTCGGGTGTGTCCAACCGGGAGGAGACCTCGGGGCCGCCCCAGGACACGCTGTAGGGACTACATCACCCGGCTGGCCTGGGAACGCCTCGGGGTTCCCGCGGAAGAGCTGACGGAAGTGGCTGGGGAGAGGACTGTCTGGGCTTCTTTGCTGAGGCTGCTGCCCCCGCGACCTGGACCCGGATAAGCGGAGGACGACGAGTACGAGTACGAGTTTGAAAGACAAACTGCAAAGGTTTTTTTTACAGGTCTTTATGTTGCTTTCTACAGTTTACTAACCTGTTTTCCAGCCTGTCTATGACGTTGAACGTTACTCACCAAAAACAATCACACACACAGGACGATACACTCGTCTGCTGCAGAGCCGTGTTCACAGCTATGATCTACTGGGAAAGCAGTCTATCGCCTGTTTTAAGCGGGTTTAGCCGTGATCAATAAGATTTCAAAGCCAATCCTAAAATAGACAGGGAGTCAGTGTAAAGAGGCTAAAACCAACGTGATGTGATCGTACGTCATGGTTCTGGTTAAAAGCCGAGCGGCTGAGTTGTGTACAATCTGCAGTCGCTAAAACGTTTTTAGATTAAGACACAAATAAAGGCTGTTGCAATAATCGAGGGACGAAGAGGTGTGTGTTTGCTTTTTCTCAGACACTCAGGCCTTTATCATTTGTGTGTACGTATGGTCTGAGGCTGTTTTAAATTTGTTCACAGAGTAGGAACACAGTCAGGTGAGGTAATACTGATGAATCCCAGATTCCTACTGAAACATTTGTCCACACGGTTTAAGCTCAGGTTTGTGTGTTTATGACTGAGGCCCAGTGTCTCCTAATGCTCCTCCATCATTAACAACTCTACAGCCCCTCCTTCTCCCCAAACACATTTCTCACTCTGTCCACAATCATCACGACGCTTTATTTGTTGTGTTTGTTTTATTTATCCAGCTGCACTGTGTGCCATTGTTTACCCTGCTGGCGGTGTCCTTGGACATCCATACATCTCGGAAATGGATAATACCTGCCAAAATCTAATTTGTCCTTCCTCCACCCCCCTTCCCTCTCTTCCTTGTCAGACCTTGTAGGCAGATCCTTTTGGGTCCGCAGATAATAAATATCTGATCTGTGCTGCTGCAGAAGAGATGGATTAGGTGGAGGGAAAAGTCCTGGGAAAAAGCAAACAGAATGAGAGGAGGAAGACGGGAGGTGTTATATAAAGTGTGTAATGAGGAGCGACGGAGAACCTGCGGTCTCACAGGAACCACAGCAGGAACACACACTGTGTTTGTTTGATGTTCCAACAAGGACTTATAGGATCTGTGTTTATGTGTGTGTGTGTGTGTGTGTGTGTGTGTGTGTGTGTGTGTGTGTTTTATTGCTGGCTTTAAGTTACATAACTTTTTCTTAATGAATTAATGATGCTGGTGCATCTTTGAAGATACATTTATGAATGTGTGCTAGTGGAGGAGTCAGTGTTTGACTGCATGTAACTATGTTGTATTCTGTTGTGTGTGTGTGTGTGTGTGTGTGTGTGTGTGTGTGTGTGTGTGTGTGTGTGTGCAGCGTATCCTCATACAACGGCTTGTCTGATATTAGGGCTGTACCCAGCTGTCAGTTGGATCAGATTTGGCTGTTCAATAGGAATATTTAATCATTTTTCTTTTTTCTCTCCATATAAAGTTTTAGAGATTGAGCGGGGCTCAGTGAGACGTTCAGTGTGACGGCAACATTCGTGTAATAACATTCGTGTAATAAGTAAACAAGCTGACTGCGCTATAGATCGGAAATGTGCAACAACATTTTTTTCCGACACTAGACATCAAACAAAAGCCAGAGACCGAGTCGTATAAGTTGCTGTGAGCTGCGTAGCACAGATTTTGGGCTGTCCCAGAGAAAAGATGACCGAGGGTAAAGAAATGTGGCGATATCTTTGGTGGCGGCTCTAAAGCGATGGTCCTACGTCACACAGTCAGACAGGTTCAAGGATGGTCGTTGTCACGGTTTGTGATCAAAGACAGCCTGGGATTAAAATTCTGACAGTGTGATGCTGTCACCACCTACGTCTACTAACCAACCAATAGAAATGCAGCATGAAATGAGCCAATCAAACAGACAGATCGCAGCTCGCCATGGAGGCAAAACTAAAGCGCTAAAAGAACCGCGAGGAAAACCTTGTGAAGCCTTGTGATGTGTCCTCCAGCTCTGACCATGATCGCAGAAAGAAGGACGAAGCGCCCACAACACTTAAAAGTTATTTTCACACACCTTCATAATATTTTTCATTTTTTTTAAATTTAATTAACACTTTTTCAGCTATTTTAGTATTTTTTTTCCACACATTTTATCAGCATTTATTGTAAATTATATCAACATTTTTTTGGACATTTTATCACCATTTTTAAAATATACTTTTCAACATTTCTCAACATTTGTCCTGAAGAAAGCAGGAAAAGCTCGCACACTGATCAGAAAAATGGATTGTCCACTCCAGAGGTTGATGGATGTTGAGGTAGCATGTTTAACAAGTGCTACCATAGTGTGAAAAACAAAAAGAAACAAAAGAAAACTGACCAGAAACGTTTCAGCTACACAGCCATCCTCAGTCTGCCTAAAGGGCAAATCACACACCTGTGCTCTATTTGTAGATTGGGGACAAAGTCAATCAGTGCATGGATCCATACATGTTCCAGGGCCACAAGTACAACTACACAAAGGATGATATCTAAAGCTATTATAGCATATTAAAGCATCATCAGATTACTAAGAGAAGAAGCCTGATTTTAGATCAACACTAACAGTTTTAAAACTAGCAATTACAAAATATATAGAAGGATAGAAAGACACATTTCTCATCCCTGATCATGGCAGACAGCGTACACACACTACCCCAAGGGTTCTAAATGAAACGATTTAATACCATTTCTTCGTTTAAACCTTTTGGATGCAGAGTTTGGGGGGGGGGGTGTATGTGTCTGCCCTGACCAGGAAATCCCTGATGTTTCTGGGTCTGTAATGACAAAACAGAGGTGGTTGAGCAAAGAGTTTTTCACATACATGATCAGAAGTTAACACGTGCCAGTGTTTTTTGATAATTCCCTTGATTTCCTGACTCATGGAGGAATATGTTGTAACACACTTAATTGAATGCTGTTTTTGTTTATCTCTGTTGTGTGCTGGTGGATTGTCATCAACATGGCGTACCTTATTAAGGGCTGTATCCAACCATGACTTAGGATATGAAGGAAGGAGGAAACGGTCATACATTTCTTTGGCCCTCTGTTCAAAATCAGAATTGTTAGAACAAATGCGTTTCAATCTTAGGAATTGTGAATATGGAACGCCCCTCTTTAGAGGAATAGGATGTGCACTAGATGCATGTAGAAGGCTATTACAGTCAGTTTGTTTAGTGTATAGAGTAGAAAATATGCAACCTGCATTTAGTGTTATTCTGGTGTCAAGAAATGCCACATCAGTTTTGCTCACCTCTGCACTGAATTTGATAGAGGGTACTAGTGTGTTAATATTCTCTCGAAAATGATTGAATGTTTCCAGTGGGGCCTTCCATATTAAAAATATGTCGTCAAGATAACGGCGCCAGAGCACAACATGATCAGAGAATGGATTATCATTCCAAATGTGCTTTTTTCTAGAAAACCCATAAATAAGTTGACGTAGTCAGGAGAAAAAATCAGACCCATAGCTGCACCATGTTTCTGAAGGTAGAAATCAGACTCAAATAGGAAATAGTTGTTTCTGAAGGTAGAAATCAGACTCAAATAGGAAATAGTTCTTCTTCAATAATATAGTTACAAGATCTACCAGAAAAGAAGTACATGGGATATCTTCAGATCTCTTGTCTAGAAAATGTCGTAATGCTTCCAGGCCCTCCTCATGTGGTACATTAGTATATAGAGAGGTGATATCTAATGTAATCAAATGATAGTCAGGGTCAAAAGGTTGCAGTTGGACCTCAGACAGTTGTCTTAGAAAATCCATAGTGTCTCTCAGATACGAAGGTAATTGAACAACTAAAGGCCTTAAACTGTTGTCAACAAAAATTGAAATAGGTTCGGTAAGGCTATCATTGCATGCAACAATAGGACGACCTGGGGGATGGTCAAAGGATTTATGTACTTTAGGAACAACAACATTTGTCCTGACACTTTATTAGTGCTATTAATCTGCTCTATATTGTGCTTCACAGTTGGAGAAGTAATAACCCGTGCAGCATCCTTGTGCACTCAGTGTGTGAAGCTGTTACATCATAGCCTGTGATTCAGTAGGTGCCGTCATCGTACAGTCTGCAGACATCGAACTGGATGTTGTAGTTTATTAGATCCATGTGACACAGTGTAGCTGCACTGAACTTAGAAGACTGATAAAATCTGACAGCCTGCAAGAGGATTAAAGTTTATTAAATGCTAAGTATCCTCCTGCGTCTGCTGTTGACGTGTCAGGACACCGCAACCAACACCCAGACGTCAACAAATCACGTGGTTCGATGTAGGCGACAACCGAACCGCCACAAAAGGTGGTTTCTGGCATTGAAATCACTGACAGAGAGGCGGTATTTGACGACTTCAGAATGAGAACAGGTTGGATTATGTTTTAGTAGGAAAATGTACGTGTGTGTGTGTGTGTGTGTGCGTGTGTGACTTCCCACAAGCAACAGCGTTTTCTAATATATTTGTAGATGAGTTGGTGTGTATGTGCACATCTTTTGATGTTTATTTATGCCTGTGGACTGGTTTAAATCTTATTTATCTGATTGTTTTCAGTTTGTTGACGTTCATAATGAATCATCCTTATGTACCAAAGTTTGTTTTGGAGTTCCGCAAGGTTCTGTGCTCGGACCAATCCTATTTACTCTATATATGCTTCCTTTAGGCAACATCATTAGAAATCACTCTATAAATTTCCATTGTTATGCGGATGATACACAGTTGTATTTATCTATGAAGCCAGA
>NC_065529.1:51364908-51404586 GCF_006386435.1 Epinephelus moara | reverse complement strand
GGGGAGTTTTTCCTGATCAGCTGTGAGGGTCATAAGGACAGAGGGATGTCGTATGCTGTAAAGCCCTGTGAGGCAAATTGTGATTTGTGATATTGGGCTTTATAAATAAAATTGATTGATTGATTGAAATTATTGTGTGTGAGTGTGTGTGTGTGTGTGTGTGTGTGCGTGCAGAGGGTAAAAACAGTTTTTACTAGTGTGTGTACATGTATGTCTGTGTGTGTGCTCACATGTATGTGTGTGTGTGTGTGTGTTTCTGTGTAAATACTACACAACACAATGCATGCTTAATTAATTGGCAATCAATGCACAGACAATCTGTGAATTTCTGCCCTCCAGCACTGTTTGGATGTGTTTGTGTGTTTTAACCCGTGTGTGTAATGTGTGTGTTCTATATGTATATGTGTGTGTGCGTGTGTGTATGTGTATATATATATATGTATACACACACTCTGCATGAAACATTTCAGGATTTGCCTCTTGAATAATGCAGGAGTGTGTTTGGCAAACATATTAGCTATTCAATCATGTGCTGCAATATGCTGTTCTTTCATAATCATACTCACTTACGGATACTCAGTGTGCAGTTATTGTTTATGGCCTGGGTCAGTGTGTTCGTCTTCATACCACACAGACAGACAGACAGACAGACAGACAGAGTGTTGTCTCTACTCTTATATGGAAAACCAACTCTCTGTCCTCTTCATCATCTTTCTTTTCTTTTTCCTTCCTACTTCTTACAAAGCCCCGCCTCCTTTTCTACATCTGAAAGAGCTTAACCCCAACCATGACCTGAGCTGTCATGTCAGCCATCTTTATTAACATCAATAGAGACATTTTTGCATGGCTACAAATCACTTATCAATAAATCAATGTGGCATACTCTGAGAAAACCAGTCAGATGTCACAACGGCTCCATTCTTGTCAATATGGACCTGCTACACATCGTGAGCTCAGTTAGATTCTCCACAATTCAGTCACTTGGTTCAACTTAAGGAAACTAGCATGGTAAACAAGAGAAGTCAAAGTGGTGACTCCCGACCTGTATCCTGATGTCTTTGTCAAACAAACCACAGATCTTACAAAATAACATTTTCACTTCTTCCTGCACTGTGTTGTTGGGTATGCTTGTTTTTGTTACCCTGCTGGCTACAAAATAAACATTTCCCGTAGCTTTTCCACGTATTTTTAACCTGGGAACAGCGATCAGAGTGCAACAAGCGCTCCCACTTTAGTAGGTCAATAGGCTCGGTCATGTCCATGGAACTGCAAACTCTGAAGGCCTTTTCCTCAGGGTGCTTTGACACCTGCCCTGTTTGGTTCGTCACCAATCTTAAATCTTAAAATGATCTCGAAGATGGGAGACAATCAGATGGCGGAAGGAAGAGGATTCCAGAGTTTTAGTGCAGCGATAGAAAAAATGCCTGTTCCCATAACGCTTAGGGTGCTTTGACACCTGTCCTGTTTGGTTCAGTTCAATCGAACTCAAGTTCGTTTGTGCAGGTGTGAACACAGCAAAACAACCAGACCAAGACCTTCTTGAAGAGGTGGTCTCAGTCCGGTTCCAAAGGAACTCTGGTGCGGTTGGTTTGTGGTGAGAAGGTGTTCCGACCTGGATGTGAAGCAAGTGCAGTCACATGACACATTGTTTGGGTTAAACATGAGCATGTTACAGTCCTGGAGGATTATTAATGTGCACCTCCTCCTGTACTGCCTTAATATGCACATTCAGCACATCCAATGCATCAAAACATTGTTTTCTAGTTGGAGCCGCGCCTCGTTTTCAAACTGTATGGTTTGACTAAAATGAACAATGACAGCAATATAGTCCACGATGAGCAGCGCTAAAATCAACCTGCGTAGTTGTCCCTCCATTGTGACATTAGAAAGTGTCACATTTATCTTGCAAGTGTACTCTTCTTCAACGTTTGCTTTACTTCCTGGATTTTTCCCACATGGAAATTCTGACCAATCAAGAGCAGCTTTCTCACACAAGGCATTTGATCTGGTCCTCTTGTAAATGCTGCCGTGAGAACACGAACCAACTCTAGGCAATGATACAACTTTGGAACAACATGAGTCCCTGATTCAGACCAGAGGAGACCACTCTAGGGCTGACAGCAGCCTGAAAGTCATGACTCAGTGACTTATGTCATGTGATGTATTTTAGATCATATTTGGACTACCAAGACAAGACTGATGACCAGGGCAACCCCTCCCTAAACGCAGAACACGCGCTCTGCGTAGGGCCTCATCTTCCATGGGGGGCCACATTTTGCGCGAGGGGACGCATTTGCGCATATGCGCAATGGATGCGCACATGCGCTACCGTGAGACGCGCGTAGAATCAGCTTGAGGAAGGAGAGAAGAGACCTGACCGCCCATGCGTCGCTGCAATGATTGACAGCACTCGACATCTGAACAATAAGAGGGGTGCGCTGGCAGGCACTTGCAGAGCTGCAGCAGGTGAAGAGTTGTCGACATGTCGTCCAAAAGAGCCTCAGGAGTATGTGCGGGGCCAGGAGGTCGGATGCTCCCAGAGAGGGGAGACCTGAGCCTCGGGGGTATGTGCGGGGCCGGGAGGTCGGATGCTCCCAGAGAGGGGAGAGGGAGAAATATAGCTAAATAAGATGAAAACAGAAAAGAATGTCTCTGTATTATATTTCTGTTTTCAGTGTTTAATTAAGGTGGGAGAGGCGGAGGGCTGAGGGAGAAGTGTTTAATTAAGGTGGGAGAGGCGGAGGGCTGAGGGAGATCGGACGCCTCCAGAGAGGGGAGAAGGAGAAATATAACAAAATAAGATTAAATAGGAAAAACCTGTCTCCCTCTTTTATTTTATTTTCAGTGTTTAATCAAGGGCGGGGGATTGAGGTGGTGGAAGTTACTTTCTTTTGATGAGTAATTGATGGCTATTTGTGACTCAGATTTGTTTATTTATTTATTTCAGTTTGAAGTTATTTTTATTTAATATTTATTTATTTATTTATTTCAGGTTGAATTTTTTATTTTATTTGACTCATACAGCCAAACTACTGTATCTACAGTACATTAGTTATTGCCAGTAAAGGTTGTCAAGTTAAATGGCAAGTTGTTGTACGGTCATTTTATACCTATGATACATTTGGGATGGGGACCTCCAAATAAAATTTCGCTTAGGGCCCTAATTTGGTCAGGGGCAGCCCTGCTGATGACACTAGAAAGCAGTAAATTAAATTTAAATAATGTTTCAGAGTCAGTGTGACTGAAACAAATGTGTTCGTCTTGCTCCAGTTCATTTGAGATGATTTCAGTGTCTGTGTGCGCAGAGCTGTTTGACCAGCAGGTACTGAGCGGATACAAAAGTCTTCAGGGGAGGAGAATTTGAAAAAAAAAAAAAAATTGAATGAAAGTGCTTGTTGGACACAACTCCACCTGGAAAGCGAAGTTCTTGGCTAAAATCTCCAAAGTGTCTTTTTGTGTGTTTTTCCAACGTCATGTTCATCCTGACTCTGACATTATCATGGTGCTGTCCTTTCACAGGTGGAGACTGTCATTTACGTTGTGGTGATGATGAAGGTGCAGATGATGACCTCTATTCCACTTTCAGCATCTCTTTCCTCAGACGTCTGCACCAGGCCCTGATCTACAAGCTGCTGAAATATTCAGCATGCCTTTGAACATTCTCACTTCTGTTTTGGTTCAAAGAAACTTGGTCTCAAACTTACACATTTGGTTCATTTAATGTTTCTCAGATTTTCTCCCTTGTTCTGCGTCTCAGTCTCCAAATGTTTTCATTCCTTTACTCCTGCTGTGATGTTACCCGGCGTCATCCTCCCACTGACGTCACGCTTCAAACAGAATTCGGGATGATTTGCGTACTCTTCCTCCATTTCATGTGTGCAGGCGGCTGCATCAGGAGAGACGCGGGCTGAAAGGAAGTTGTGTGAGGGAGTTTCACAGCCACAGGCAGGGTAACATGAGGAGAGGTGATATCTATTTCTGTTGCTCTCTGTTAGTGGAGGTTAGCTGTTTTGTCTCTGTTTGAGTATCTGTGTCGTTTATATTCCTAGTCGTGATGAGGTGTATTCCCTTCTTACATGTCAAAACATTTCCACTTTTCAGAGCAGTTTTTGCCTCCCTGTGTTTCGTGTTGACCCAAAAACAGTCAGTTGACCTGAATTATTCGACCTCAGCGATCGAGAAGGTTCATATGGAGAAAACATGTCAGCTCATTCAAACCTGCACTTCTATACAGACTTACAGTTATGTGAGGGACACAACTAAGAGGAGAGATGACTCCATTTTGTGATTCTCCATTTTTTTAAATGGCTGGAATATGAATATATTAAAAACATGACTTCCTCACTGTGACCTCGTCACATGTCCACGTTTGGTCATGGACTTTCCACGTCCACATATGGCGTCCAAGGTACCCTGGGTGTGTTGGTTGTTGACGTTCTGGGATGCCGTGTCAACTTCAGCCTGTTACATGCATTGTCTGTTTTCAAAATACACTTCTGTTTTCACAGGAAATGTACAGTTTGCATACAGTCTCTTTCAAAATAAAAGCACTATGTCTTTACAACACCGCAAGTCGTTGGTTGTTGGACCCATCCACCCCTCACACCCACGCTACTCAGACTTCCACCCATCTTAAATTTTTTGTTGTCTCGCCACGTTTACCTAACATCACTTGGCACCGTTAAACAATAACAACAACCGGCTGTGTGTCATGCTGACGTGAAAGAACGTCTTTTTTCGTTGGTGTCTAACGCTGGAAGTCACCGTCCATATGCAGTCATTAACATCTCCAGTTCGGCCGGGGGATGAAATAAGTAGCTCTGCCACTGAGAATCACGTCATCTGCACTCCGTTGGCTTTTGGTGCTCACCGTGAACGCGCTTCCCTCAGGCTGAACATGCTCAGAGTTGATTGAGCTAATTCTGATCAGCTGCTCTGGAACCGAAAACTCAGAGCTTCCCAGCTCAGGCACAGGCTCAGAGTTTGTTGAGCCTGCTCTCTGAAATAGGGCCCTGGACACTTTGACGGAACGCCAGAGACTTTACTTGGACATCCAACAGAATCGATCACAGATTTACTTTATGATGCAGCTCAGAAACATGTCAGGCGACTAAAAACAAACAACTACAAAGAGAATCAGGCTCTCTCTGTCTGGGGATCCTGCTCCTCTGGTGCAGACAAGGGGCCCATTGTGTCCATCTGTCCATGATAAAGGGACTGTGTTTTGCTGTCAGTCTGTCTGAATGTGGACTAAATGCTGACAGATGCCTGACGTTTTCATTGGTGTTAACAAGAATCAGGAAGCAGCGTTGGGATTATCCAGCCTTTGTGTGGTTTGTTACTTTCTTTGTGGCATCAAACAATAGTCCATTAAATCAAATGAAAAAGCATTTCTTCCTGACACACTGTCAGGTTTTGTAAAGTAGCTCTAATATTGCTGTCCTACACGCTGTAAACCGGCTAAGTACTTTGAAACTGTGACAGCTTTAAACAAGGTTCAAACTACTCATTTTCCTGCGTCTCCTTTTCTTTGAGCCACAGACCTGGTTTGTATTATTCACACGCCACAGTTGAACCTTAATCTCTATTAGGAGATTCTTTTCTTGACATTATCCTCGGGTTGACATGGTCCTTTGCTCATTCATAATAACGCAGGGTTTCAGATTTTCCACTTAAAATTCACCCCAATTTAGTTCAATCGCTAAAGTAGCTTTTAGGAAAAGGATTTTCATTTTGGTTGGATTTGCATTCATTTGGAGAGGGAAGATTAGTGGAGCTGACACGCGGCTGTAAAACACAGGGATGACAGACATCAGGAAACTGTATTAAAGGCAAATTAACAACATTCTGCAGCACTGCCTCTGCACTGTGAACACTTTCCATTAGTTCTCTGCAAGCCTGAAATTTCAGCTGCAGCCCGACCACAGTCCCCAAAAGCTAATCGAATCCTCAGTCTCTCACACAAACACATTGACATGAGCAGAATGTTACAGCTCTCAACTAAACTCTGTCAGCCAGCTTCTCTCTGAACAACTGGCCTGATGAATCCAAACTTTGCTCTGATGTGAGCAGCACAGCAACGACAAAAGATGAAATCAGACACTGAAATCAGACAACATGACAACAAAAATGGGATTTTTGTTCATCCTATCAGTGAATGATTCTGATTTTAGTTTGGGAAGTCAGACTGCACTTAATGTTCAAAGAAATCAGAAACCTGAATCTGAACCAAGCCCTCAGCATGGAGGCGAGGACGTGGCTGAAGCTGACCTGAATATGTCACTGTAATGAAGGATCACTGCGCTCACACTTATTTATCTGCTGCATTTTAACCATCAAAGTCAGGAAAGTAGAGGCAAACTGTTTCACAGTCAAACTTAGAAGAAGTCAGATCTTTCATCACTGGCTGTGTAATTTGATGTCACATCACAAGATGATCCCTGTCCAACAATTCAAACACATCAACATATGGTGCATATGATATCCTACAAATGTGAACCCCATGAATGATGGTACATACTTTACTTCTTCAACGTCAAACACGCACACACGTTCCCTAGTGCCTTTTTTTTTTTTTTTTTTTTAGGTCACGACGGCTGCACCCTGAGATAAACTGAGTTCAACTTTTGGAACACAGCAGCGTGCACAACATCATGTGACGAGGACCAACCAATCACAGCTGACAGATATCTGTCCTTCTTCAGTAAATATCAGTGTGTGATAAATATGGAGGAGAAGCTGATCATGTTAGTGCAGAGCTGTCAGAGCGTCACATCTGTCCCACAGACAAACAGGAAGTAGATCAGCTCTGACCTCAGGAGTTCAGGTAAACAGGCTGTGATAGGGTGCTTGTTTTCCAGGTGGTTAAAGATGCAGATGTGCGTCCCCTTAAAGGACCAGTGCCTTGTTACTCCATCAGCACACTGTGATTGAGGGTTATACACGAATAAATGGCGCATCATAACACGGGGTGTGTACTCATACCCTACGTAATGATAATGTCATGCTCATTCAGAGGTGTGAAGTGACTGAATGACTTTCAACTGTTCATTCATTTTTTATAGTGTAGACGTCTGTGGCACAGAAGCAGAATAAAAAACAAACCAAACCAAAAGAAACAAAAAATATAAAAAACATCTGCTGTTAGAGAGATTATTGTGAACACTGGTATCAGTATCAGAATTTCAAAATCGTTGCATCTCTACTTCAATTATAAAGTTAATTTGTACAATTTATTATTATTTTACAACATCATATATTATTTTATTGTTTATTATTCTGATCTAGTTAATTTGTGTTTTTTTATGTGTGTGATTTTTATGATTATTCCAACATGCATGTTACCAAAGCAAACGTAAGAGCCACCATGTATTTATATTTAGTAAAGACTTCTGTGTTGTTTAAGTTCACACAACAGTTTCTGTATATTCTGAGTAATGTATGTTAGCGGACTGTGCTGAGGTTATGTTTACATTCACTTTATTTATGTGTTAGAATACAGGCACAAGTTATTTACACCAGGTGTGGTGACGTGAGGCAGTTCAGTGCACATGACAGTCGGAGATTGTGGACAAAGTTGTGCCTAAAAGACGACGTGAAGTTTGTTGATTTGGATCGTAATAAGTTTCCGACCATGTTCTGCAGTGTTGAAATATAATAACAGGTAATACGATGAGAATATATAGAAATAGGACACTGAGTCAGTAGTGGACTGTACAACATGTAATATTGGAAGGACTTGGTCTGTGGTTTTGCTTTTTTTTTTTTTTGGGATTCTCAGTAAACCTCAGTAAACTCTTTCCTTGCCTCACGCGAGCACTGCTGATCTCCAGATACTGTAACTGTTTCCAAGGATGTACCACAGGGCTCTGTATTAGGCCCACTTTTATTTACTATTTATATAAATAATCTGGGTCAGAGTGTGTCAGAACCAGGTGCAAATCTTCATTTGTATGCTGATGACACAGTGATTTATTGTTGTGCGTCAACTCTTGTACAGGCCATTGAATCTTTGCAAAATGTTTTTAATGTGGTTCAACATACCTTACTTGAGTTGAAACTTGTTCTCAACGCAGACAAGTTGAAACTCATGCTGTTCACAAATGCCAAAAATGGGCCACTAAATGTTCCTTCAGCGGTCACTCTTGATGGTAACATCATAGAGGTTGTAAATTCGTATAAATACCTGGGCATCTTGATCGATGACTCCCTCACGTTTAAGTCACATGTGATGTGCTTGGTGAAGAAGCTGAGGTTAAAGTTGGGGTTTTATTTTCATAAGATGTGTTTTTCTTTTCATGTGAAAAAGCTGGTAATCTTTTATATATGCATGCCTCTGCACAATGTCTTCAGGAGGCTGGTGCAGCCTACCCTGCCTCCTTGAGGTTCATTATAAGGCTATTCTTGGTCTGCTCCCACATTATCTGTGTATATCTATTGTGCAGAAAGTGGGGCAGTACTTTTTGCGTTCTCAAGACCTATTCCTGCTTAATGTGCCATTTGCACGCACTGATCATGGTAAAAGGGCTTTCAAGCATTCTGCTCCTTCGTCATGGAACACACTGCAGAATGTGTTAAAACTTCATAATCTTATTACTTTGACTGCTTTTTGAATCCTTACACTGTCAGTGTTTTGATGCATCAGTGCTTGATGATGTGTATTCTTGAGATTGTTTTTTATGTTTACTTCCCTGTATTGTTGTTTTTGTTGTTCTGTCTGGAACTGCTTTTATTGTTTATTGTTGCTGCCTGTCTTGGCCAGGTCTCCCTCACAAAAGAGATTTTTAATCTCAGTGGGACTTCACCTGGTTAAATAAAGGTTAAATAAAAAGAAAAAAGAAAAGGAACATGAGTCCAAACTGAGACATCTCACAAACTCAGTGGCAGAGGAACTGTGGTAGGCTGAAACAGCCACTGCAGCAAATGAGCACATATTTTGTATCTTCTTTTGTTTTTGGTAGCTCAGTTGTGTATTTGCATTTTGGTAATAAACATGCACTTTGACTGCTGAGCTGCAGCAAGCGAGGCTCGCTCTGGGCACCAAATGTGCAAGGACCACCGCTGCATGTGTGGACGGGTAAACTTTCACACCACATGTCCTCCTCACTCTGGTCTTAACTGTATTTGTATTCCATTATTAGTGCGAGAGCTGACGTGATCCATCAGCTGGCTCCTCCACACCATCTTACATTTGGTACACTCATTCAGAGAAACACACACACACACACACACACACACCCACACACACACACACACACACACACACACACACTAGGATTATGTGAAAGTGTGTTTTAAAGCTTGTGGTGGACTGTTATAAAAAGAGACGGAGAGAGAAAGATGAAGAACAAACCCTCGACTGCTCCGTCTGATTAATAGCTGTAATATACACACTCATATCACCACAGCTGTACGTGACATGCCCGCGTGCACTCCACCATAACCATACATAACCAGAGACATTTTCACACAGCTACACACAGATGTGTGGGGACACACCTCGGAGGCATAACTTCACATACACTACTGCATACACACCGTAAATCTCTCTGTGTCACAAACACACACAGACACACACAGACACACACAAACACACACAAAGCTGACACCACCTTCATTTTTGATTTTACAACCAGCAGCAAAGAAACGTGATTTGTTCTCTCTCCTCATTACAAGCTTCACACAAACTGTTGTGGAAATATTATTCCATATCAAAGTATTTGGAAGTCATCATGTGTAACAACAGTAACTGTGTGAATGTCTGATTCATCCATGGTCATGGTTCAGGTGCTTCTGCCCTCAGAGTCCTTCAGTGTCTGCCTGCAGGGGTGAGAGGAGGCTCCAGGTGTCTGAAGGTTAGGGTACTACCTTAGAGATGTTCAGGCTTTAATGTTAGACACATTTGTACAACGTGCTGTACAGAGAGCGTCTCAGATCAGTTTGTATTGGACATGTAAACATGAAAAATCAACTGTGGCTCATCAAGTTTGTTTTATTATTTATCAAAATACACTCACTGGGTGGACCCTCTTTTTAATTCTTGGTGTCACAGATTCAACAAGGTGCTGGAAACATTCCTCAGAGATGTTGGTCCATATTGACATGATGACATCACACAGTTGATCCATGATGAGAATCTCCCGTTCCAGCACATCCCAAAGGTGCTCTATTGGACTGAGATCTGGTGACTGTGGAGGCCATTGGAGTACAGTGAACTCATTGTCATGTTTGAGATGATGTGAGCTTTGTGACATGGTGCGTTATCCTGCTGGAAGTAGCCATCAGAAGATGGGTACACTGTGGTCATAAAGGGATGGACACGCTCAGCAACAATACTCAGGTAGGCTGTGGTGTTTAAACCATGCTCAGTTGGTACTAAGAAAATCTCCCCCACACCATTACACCACCAGCAGCAGCCTGAAGCGTTGATACAAGGCAGGATGGATCCATGCTTCCATCTGAATGTGGTTTTTCCAATCTTCTATTGTCCAGTTTTGGTGAGAAAACCCGTGTGAATTGTAGCCTCAGTTTCCTGTTGTTAGCTGACAGGAGTGGCACCTGGTGTGGTCTTCTGCTGCTGTAGCCCATCTGCTTCAAGGTTGGACAAGGTGTTGTTGCTTCAGAGATGGTCTTCTGCACACCTTGGTTGGAACCAGTGCTTATTTGACTTCCTGTTGCCTTTCTATCATCTTGAACCAGTCTGGCCATTCTCCTCTGACCTCTGGCATCAACAAGGCATTTTTGCTCACTGGATATTTGCTCTTTGGTGATTTGTCTCATTGTTTTCAAGAAAAGCCTTGAAACACACACACACACACACACACACACACACACACACACACACACACACACACACACACACACACACATTTCTCCGTCAGCAGCAGAGGAGGATTCTGTCTCTTCAGTGTGTGAACAAACATGTTCACATCCACTGGAAATGATGTGTGAGATTTTTGAGAGGGAAACACACACTGATGGTGAGGGTGATGGATTGAATAAATGTACGTCCATCAGTGTGTGTGCCCACAGTGACAGATGGAGTGTGGGGGGGGCAGTGACCTTGTGGGACGATAGCTGTGAACACGTCCTGGTTTCATGGAACTGTCAGACCAGTGTGCTCGTTCTGTCTGTCGTGGTGTCTTACACACAAACACATGCCGAAAGAGACAAGTTGTCACACACATGGTGTGAAATGTCACCAGGAAAAGCTCACCCCACGGGCAAACTCTCCGCCGAGTGTCACCCGTGACATTCAGTCAAATTTATTTAAACAATGTGGGGAAGCGTTGGGAATAACATTTAACGACTGCATGTGCCTCCCGAGCCTCGTGTGCATGCTGCTACACGTCTTGTCCAATTTGTTTGACATTACTGAAGAAAAGAAAAGTGCAACATTTCTGCCGTGGTATGTCCACTTCAATCATGATAACCTCCAGGAGGATGGCCAACACAACATAGAAATGAACAACTGAGGAGGGTTTTAGACGCCAAACGAGCACGTTGTCTTTGAAAAGTCTCGTCCTGTTGGGGACAGAAGGAGAATTTATGTAAATAAAAATGACGTACTTTAACTTTCTTTCCCCGACCGTCATCAAAGAGAATTCAGCATTTGGGACTGATGCTTATTCAGAGAGGAGCAAAACCTCTCATGTCTGTGGGCTACATATATGGCCTGCACATTAGCTTAGCTTAGCATGAAGACTGGAAACAGGGAAGCAGCTGGCTCAGACCGTCCAAAGGTGACAACTGACCGAGCTCAGTAACAAACACATTATCTCCCATTGGTTCAATCTGTCCGAAAAACAAAGTGTAAACATGACAGTTCACCATTTTACTATCGTCACACGCCAGACTGGCTCTTTAAAGCCACAGTGTGTAATAATGTCTCCCATCTAACGTTGATATCATATATTGCATTCAAACACATAGCGCACTCTAGCGCCTCACTGTTTCAAATGCGTACTGCAACTACAGTAGCTGCTGTGTACCAAAAAGCTATGATATCATTGATGAAACCATGTCATGGGATACTTCATGGAGTATTCATTCAGGCTGCTACACAGACACACGTGACCTCACCATGCTGGCTGTGTTTACAGCGTAGGACTGTTGGGGCGGCTGTAAATCCAAACAAACCAATCACGTCTTGTCTTTTGACAACTGACAAGTGGCTCAACCTCACACACCTCATCCCTCTCCTCACATCACTGGCCTGTGACTGCATTACCTTTCTCCTTCAGCAGCTCTCTCCACCTGGGAAAGGCTGCCCCGATGTTGACCCTGGTTTTTTGAATTTGCCGCTCACGTTGCCTTTTTGATTCCCTTTGTGCTTTCTTGGCGACGAGGATTCCGTCTCCCGTGATGCTGCATGTGCATGACCCTGCATTATGCTCAAAGAGTGGGACTGTGTTATGCTGCAGTAGTGCCGGGGTCGTAGCGAAGCACCTCTTGCTCCTCTCCTTCGGCTCCTCAGTCACGCAGCGCTGGCCTGGCTCTCAACGAAAACGCCGAAGGCAGGGCTGTATGTCCCTCGCTGGCGGAGGTATTCTCTAGATGGTGAAACGTTATGGAACCCCCCAGACGACTTACCCACACAATGTACAAACAAATCCGAAATTCTCCTTTTACGAGAATAAGTCAGATTATTGGTGGAGGTAATGATGCACCAGTGATGACATGTTTATGAATGCAGACATCGATTTTTGCCAATAAACAACTGAAAATGTTTCACACTGTGCCTTTAAGAGATTTTTTTGAGCAACACGGCTCACCCCTTATGGGATTATTCATCTTACTTGCAGAACTGTATTTATTCTGCCCTGTCACGTCTCTGTGTTATTTAGACCATCTGATGCGACTGACTTGAATATATAAAATAAAAATTGCAAGTCATAAAAAAAAAAAAATCCACAGATTGCCCTGTGATAGTCTGGTGACCTGTCCAGGGTGAACCCAGTGTCAGCTGGGATAGGCTCCACCCCCACTGTGACCTAACAGGATAAGCAGTTTCGAAAAATAAAATGAAATGAGATTCTGTCTGGGTCTGTGTTTCACAAAGGCTTTAACCAAGACAAAACAGTTGGAGGAAGGTAGACCAGCTTCCTGTGGGCAGAGTTTTCCTGCAACAATGAACTCTGACAGCTTTAATAAATTATTACTGAGAGTAAAACCTCAGAGTTTACACACCAAAAGCAGAAAAACAAGCTCATTTCTTGGCTGATGTGTTTCGGTGAACAGGTGTTGTTATTAATTAACGTGTTTGACTAAAAGCCGTCTTAAGAGCCGTCATCATTCATCCACAGACGCCCATAAATAGTCACACACTGTTGATATGATGTCACTAACACTTTAAAAAGATGTTTCACACAGTCAGTAGTTATTGCACAGACATATTGGATTGCATTACAGTGCGCTGTGTTTTCCTTGTGTGTGTCTCCAGCTTTAACTGGAGTCAACCCAGTTAAGGCAGTTAAGACAGAAATAAGAAGATTGGCTGATACGAGCCAGGAGACTCTGAATCTGCCAGACTGGCTTCCTTCCCAACTCTCCATCAACTAACTGGAGGTTTCAGAAGTGAGAGTAATTAATAGGCAGCGGCTGCACGTTTGTCCTTCTTCATTTCATTAACTGTCGGAGAAGAGACGGGGTTGACGTGAGGTCTCTCTGTTGGTACACTGACTAATTGTTTTTGAGGAAATCCTGAATGCAGTACTTTTCTTTACATAATTATTTATTCCTTCAGTGCAGCAAATCGTCTCTCTGAGGGAAGTTCAACATCAGCCAGCCGCTGCGTCTCACACAGAGCTGAAACACGTACAGAACATGTCACACAGCGGGAGTGATGGTCTCAGTGTTTTTGACATTATGCTTGCTGTTTGCTGTGGTTATCTTATATTTCATGGTTTTACATATTGTTTGAAATAATTCCAGTGTTTGGTCTTATTTGCATGCTTTTATTGTGAAATTGCATTTGCTTGTGTTTAATGTGTTTTTACTTCCTGTCGGCAGAAGTGACTTGATTAGCATAAATACCTGCACCTGTGAGCTTCTACCTGTTGGTATAGACCCTTTGTTTTAACCAGTGAGGCACAAGGAGGCACGAGGAGCAGCGAGTGGTGCGCTGGGGATGAGAAGACAAGATGGCTGCGCCAGAGACATCAGGTTGGGAGAAGCAGAAGGAGAACGGTGAAAAGCAGCATGGCTCACGAGAGAACAGTGAGGAGTGGCCAGGCCAAGGCAGAATAAAACGGTACTCTGGTATCATACAGAGACAGTACCCTTAAGGTGCAACCAGAGTCCTGCACCGGGTACCCAATGTTTAACCCCCAAAGCTGGGGAACAGGTAAAAATGTGTATATATAAATTCAGAGGTAAAAATGAACTCCAAGCTGGCGGGCAGCGGGTAAGAACAAAAAACAATTTTATATTTTTCAGAATAAAACGCAGTAAAAAGCTGTGCAGTATATGTGTGATATTCTAACATCTAAATCACTATTATCAAGCTGCAGTTTCTTTTATTTTGAAAGTCAGTGACACCAGTGTGACCTTTGACCCCGTGGTCACATTGGTCACCGACGTGGAGGACTCCAGCCATGAAGCTTTGCAGCCCGAGGATGAGGTGGCAGCCTACATGGAGTTCGGGTCCTTTGGAGGTTTGATGGTGGTGGAAGGAGCATGCTAACATGTTTCCTAACCTGGCAGTGATTGAATGTTTTCACCATCCAGTCAAAGAGACGTCCAATTCAAGAACAGAGAACCAGCTTCATGTGAGGGACTGGAGCCTGGGGGGGTTGATCATGGGTGGGTGGGGGACTTTTATTAATGGGTGCAGCTTTGACTTAGACACAATGACAGGTAACAGGTCAACAATCCAAGATGTACAAAATAAGGCTCTTACCTTAAACCCAACAGGAAGTCAGCCATTTTGAATTTCCTGTTAATTTTTTGTGCATTTTGGACATTTTGGAGGTCCGCGCGGACTCAAAGCGGACATCCGCAAGCCCAGTGCGTGCAAAGCTCAGATTTTACGACCGCGCGGACTCCGCTCCGCGCACCAGTGACTGCTCGGCATGTATTTTTCACATCGGAGATTTTTCATGGACATTTTTACAGGAAACTACAAAGCGGAAGTGCGCTTGACTATGAAAGCCCAAATGACTGGACTCTGCTCCGCTTATAGTACGCCTGAGTATGTTCACTCAGTCAAGGATAAAGTATCAGTGTAAGCCAATCAGAGGCAGCGATTGCATTCCGTACACAAGCACACAGACAGAGAGAGGGAAAAAACACACGACTTGTCGACTCCTCCCGCGGGGTGTCGACTTGTGCCACTGACATCGACACATCGACAAATTGACTTTTCTGTTAATGCCCTAGTATTAGGTGTCATGGTGAGCATTGTCTGGCAATTATCATTTGATTTACATGAAAGTTACATGTTGGAGTCTACAAATGAAGTACAGCGGCAGGATGTATAATAAGTGTGTTCTTCAGCGCCACATAGTGGACACAGGAAGTGGTACAAAATGTGAAATAGGTCATTCCAGTGCCCACACTCTATAAGAGATATACCATCTCACTCCTGCATGCAGCGTCTGAATTTCACAGAAATGAACAATGGGTCAGCTGACGTCCTGTTACAACCCCTGATGCATGCAGAGGTGCGAGGGCCTGTTTATCACTGACTGCAGCATTATTTCCTCAGTTTTCTTTTAGCCTGAGTTTCATTGTCATTTATCAATAAATTGATGTACACTTTAGTGATTTTAAGTCATCATCATTCCTCCTTTGATCATCCAGTTTGCTCTTCACCTGGTGAATGAATCCTGTTTATTCAATAGTTTTTAACCCCTTCACAAACCCCCCTTACAAATGTGGACGTTGAGATGCAACAACCTGCTCATTAGCAGCTGCAGAGCTGTTTAAGCACAATCAAATGTCCCTTTTACTTTTTTTAGTTTATTGGATGTCTTTATGTTTTACAGAAGAAAACAAAATAAAGAGAAGAGGAGCAGCAGAGATGTCAGTCTCACTGACGGTGAAATCTTATAAGGCGGCGTGAACTGTCGTATAATGAAACTTTGGAAGATGAACTGCTGAGCCTCGGGCCAATAACACTCCGCTGACAGAGTGAGGTGAGCCACCACTGGTGAGCAGCAGCTCTTGTTGGGCCAAGGAAAGAGAATCCCCTGTGGACACTGCATCTCTCCAACTGCATGGGAGTTATAGAAGTAATACTAAGTGACCCTGCAGGTTTGTGATTAATCAGTGTGATAGCGGAGGACTGCGCAGGAGAATCACTGGGGGCGAATGATCAGCAGCTGACAGGGCTGTTTCTCTGCTGCTTTGTCTGACGGGATAATAAGCCGAGGGGTTCCCAGGATCAGAGTGAAGGTGAGGGAATATGTTCCATCCTGGTCAGATGCCCTGTTTGCACTCAGTATTTCTTTGGGACCTAAACCTTCAAAGTGGGTCAATGACCCGGGGCCTCTGACTCTGAGGCCAGGCTCCCCCTGTGGCAATTAGTCTGTGATCGTTTAATCAACTGTTAATTTGTCTGTAAAAGAAAAAAAAAATAAGACAGCAGCTTTGAGGGTCCAGCGTGCTTGTCGAATGGTCGACCGTGCTGAACAGCATTCAGACACTTTATTTCAGCCACTTCAACAAATGTAGTGAATTTAAACACAGAAACTGAACCATCATCATCCTCACTGTGACCTCGTCACATGTCCACGTTTGGTCATGGACTTTCCACGTCCACATATGACGTCCAAGGTACCCTGGGTGTGTTGGTTGTTGACGTTCTGGGACGCCGTGTCAACTTCAGCCTGTTACATGCATTGTCTGTTTTCAAAATACACTTCTGTTTTCACAGGAAATGTACAGTTTGCATACAGTCTCTTTCAAAATAAAAGCACTACGTCGGTACAACACTGCAAATTGATGTTTGTTTTCCTTCCTTCCTTCCTTCCACATGCACATGGTTAAGTTTATCCAACATACGCACTTGGTTACACATGGCTAACAAACACACATTGTTGGGTTTAAGAAAACAGAACAGTGTTTGGCTTTACAATCTTACAGGAAGTGAACACCGGCCTCCTGGGTGAAAGTCCATGGTTGTTGGACCCATCTACCACCCCTCCTGCCTGCCCTACTCAGACTTCCACGCCCTTAACTTCCATTGTTGTCCCGCCATGTTTTCTCCGATGCTGCCGCGTGCTGTTAAACGATAACAGCGACCGGCTGCGTATCACACTGTCGTGAGAGGATGGCTTCTTACATCTTTGTCTGATGACAGAAGTCACTGACCAAGTCCCAGTATTCAACGACTTCAGAGTGGGACTGGGTTGGTTAAAACACGTTCAGACAATTTGCAGCTCATTTTAAAAAACTTACCTTAACATCAGCAGCTATCTTAAATATGCGTAACTTTAAGCCAGCTGAGTGATATAAAGATTCAGCCCTGTACAGTTGTCATGAATGTTGACATTAGCTACAGAGAACAAAACATGGAGGGGCTGTGGGGATTGACTTGCTCTTGGATCCAGCCTCAACATTAGAGGAACTGCAGGTTGGTGCTTGCTCCGCCCCACCTCTTTATAACAGCCAGCTTTTTACTTCCCCTCCCAGTGTGCACACTGGAAACAGCTATACACGTAAACTCTGCACAGGCTTAAAACTGAGATCCAAACTTCCAGCTGAAAATGTATTATTTCTTCTTCAAACACAAGTTATAGGCACGCTGCAGAGAGACTTTCTCCCCAATAAAACCAACAACAGTCAACAGACCAGCTCAGAACGTGGCACGGCGGCCCACCAGCACAAAACACAACACAGAACGTCTACTGGCCGATAAGCTTCGGTGACGAACTGCAGTCAGCTCCCAGCATGTAACACCACTGCATCTCAGAATACAAAACCACTGGCCTCACCTGTTTGTAGATCATCTTCACTTTCTCTTAACTTTGGCCAGATGAATGTAGCAGGTAACCTCAACGGCCCCAACAGTGAGAATCCAGAACAGGACTTCGTTCAGGTCCCATCAGCTGGCTCTTCAACAAGGGCCATCCTCCGCTGGTAGACTGCGTTGGCTAAACCGTCTCTCTTCCTGCTTCCGAGTGGATCTGTGTGCAGACGGTTGTCAGAGTCAAAGACACGTTACATGTGAAAATAACAAACACGTTCTCATCCCAAGTCGTCACATATCACGTGTTGTCAGCGGCCGTTCACGTCAACATATTACATGCTAGATATCCTCCTGCATCTGCTGCTGATGTTCCAGGGCACCACTGCCAAAGGCTGGATGTCATCAAAAGCATGTGGTGAAGTTTATAAAAAACATCATGGAGCAAAGCAGGGAAAGACTGAAGGTGCTGTAGCAGCTTCTAATTTTTGATATCATAATAACATATAACCTCCTACTGCTGTGTATATTTTTATACATTTTCCCCGAGCATCTTGGCTTCATGATCTAAGAATCTGTTGATAACTTCTTTTCAGTGTGGCTCATCTACTTCAGCCTGAGAATCTGCCAAAATACCTAAGAAAACACCTGCGTGGGTGGACGGCTGCTGGTTATTCATATATATATATAAGTTTTACTCAGATATTTGCACCTGCTTCATTCTACAATCAAGGAGCACGAGGTCAAGGAAAGCACCTTCATATTCTGTTTTATTCACACAACCTGTGACAGGAAGAAATAAGAGTCAGAGAGAAAGAGGAAGATTTCTGCTGAGTGACAGTAAGAAATAAAGTCAGAGAGAGTGCGAAGGTGAGAAAGACAAAAAGAGCCAGAAAGAGTTTTGCTTCAGGCGAATGAAATATATAAATATATAAATTTACAGTATATCGGAAAAATGGACTTGAAGGGTGAAGGCAAGAGTGGCAGTCCTTTTCCAGAGTGCCAGGCTGCGAGTTCAGTCTGCAAAATCTCCTGAGAGCGAGCAGAAAGAGAAAGAGGGATGAAAAAGGACAGGACCATGCAGCCATCACATCAAACCCTGACACACTAACTGCTCAGTCAGGACTATATAAAAGGAGCAGGAGGAGGAATCTTTACATGGTGGCTGTGACCTGAGAAAGCCTCAACTTCATCCATGTCAAGCAACATCTCTGTCCCGAGTAACTTTCAAATTTTAAAAAGTCAACTTTCTGGGTGTTGAGAAAAGTTTGACAGGCATGAAGCCACAGCGGTTTGTGCAGGGATGATGTCAGCTGTCCATAACATTTTCTAAGAGACTCTAAAATCAGTTCGTACTGAGCCAGACGAAAGCAAAAAGGAGCACAGAATAAAAAGGGCTGAGAACAGGCTTTGTTTCATAAGTCAACATGTAGTTAAGATTGGCCCACGCTACGGGATTCTTCAACTCTTAACAGATGTGAGACCCCAGACATAATGACATGCACAGATACATCTCACAGTTTCGATCCTATTGTGTCAGTGGACGGTGACGATTTGGCCCAAACAGCACACTACACATTACCAGATTCTACAAACAACCCTGAGCACCATTGATGTATAAAGAGAACTCTGTGCTGAGGCTGAGACATATCCAGAGCTAAACGACCCACAATCTCATCAGACGATGGCCAAAAAGATACTTCCTGTTGAGTCATAGCTCAGCTTTAATTAGTGGCTGTCTACACGATTTTAAGCTAACGCAGAGGTGAAGGAAGTACAGATCTATCAGTAAAGGAAGTAGTAACTTTGCGTGGTTGTCTGTTGAGGAGCTGCAGCGTGACACATCCAGTCTGGCAAGGGGTGGCACTGACGGTGGTGCCAGTGTGTTTTCAGCTTTAGACTCCTCAGGAAGGGAAAGCAGGGCTCATCTCAGGCAGTGTTCAGCTGGGGGAAAAGCACTGCTGATCCCAACTGGGAATATTGTCAAGCACTTTGAGGAACCACGTCCATCACCAGGCCATCACGTCCTCCTTGGAGGAGGCAGAGCCTGAAGACTCGGGGGAACTTTTGTCCACATCCCTGGCAGAGGTCACTGAGGTAGTCAAAAAGCTCCCCAGTGAAGACACCAGGTGTGGATGAGCTTGGCCCTGAGATGATGGCTCTGGACACCGTCAGGCTGTCCTAGCTACATCATCAAGTCATTTTTGCGTGGAGGAAACGTATACAAACATGTGATGTGAATTACTATAATGCATGCAGTATTGCTGCAGGGAAACATGAGGTTTCACCCAGGGGTGGACTGGGACTTAAAAAACAGCCCTGGACTTTGACTCGGCCCAGCACACAACAACCGGTGCGCATACGGTATGCGCTTCCTTCTTCTTCAATTTGATTGGTGGCCGGCCGGCTCATAGATATCTATGGGCCGGCTGGCATCCAATTTAAAGGCTGTCACCTAGCGGACTGGACGTGGAACAGTAGATTATCAGGGAGAAAAAGGAAAAACACAAACAACAAAAAAAACAAAAAACGGTGATTACTGTGTGGCAGCCGCCGGCCGTCCTGGAGTACCGGCCATTCTGTGATTCTCCAGAACCTCCAGATCGCCAGTCCGCCCCTGGTTTCACCACTAAGCATGCTAACATACTGTAATAAATTTTAGTTGTAACTATTAAGAGTAGCTAGGACCTGCCACCACCTTTGTTAACCCGGTCGACAAGAGAACATCCACTCCACACAGACAGGTGTAGAATACAAAAACAGCCTTTACTGAAAATATGAATTCATAAAAACTAAAGGACACCCCGACACAAGAAGTCCCACAGGGGTCAATCGCTATAAAACTCAAACAGCCACCCCACCAGTGTTGTTTTCGTTAATAATGATGATGACGTAATGATTTCGTTAACGCACCTTTTTTTTTCATGACTAAAATGAGACGGTGACAAGCTAAATATAGCTCTTTGATGACGAAAATATGACGTATGTGTTGTTTTCGTTGACGAGACGAGACGAGACGAGAATGTTAGTGGGTTGACTATCAAAATGTATGATATTTCCTCCAACTGTGCGTGCAATCTGTTTGCCATCATCTGTCTGCTATTTCTGCGACGGTAAGTTAATGTTACAAGGCGTCCTGTTAACAAATCATATATACATTTGCTAGCTTTGGTTAATGTCACTCGACAATCGGTCTGTGATGAATTTCCTATGAAGTTTTCCATAACACAGTGACCTGGGGAAAATGAATGAGACTGCTAGCTACAGGCTAACTGGTTAAGCTAACTTAAATGCAATAAGTGTGTTATGTGGTAAACTTGTCCTAGAGGCATTTTTGGCCAGACAGCAACTGAATTTTTCGTCATGTATTGGCCCATATTTGAGTTACTGTGAAACATAAAACTGGACTAAAACCTTTTGAGGGTAGAAATGACTAAAATGTGACTAAACTAATAAGCATTTCGTCCAAAAGACTAAGACTAAAACTAAATCAAAAATGACTGCCAAAAACAACACTGCACACTACTGGTACACAGCAATCAATAAGGACCGTTCCAAACTGTAGGCGGGTCAAAACCATTCCAGCCACTAGGGGGAGGCAAAGGGCAGG
This sequence comes from Epinephelus moara, assembly GCF_006386435.1. Taxonomy (NCBI): domain Eukaryota; kingdom Metazoa; phylum Chordata; class Actinopteri; order Perciformes; family Serranidae; genus Epinephelus; species Epinephelus moara. The sequence continues at coordinate 51,383,068 of NC_065529.1, read as the reverse complement.
GTGTCGCATCATTAAAAGCTACCTTAAAACAAATCATAGAGGAACTAGGACTAAAACTCTTACAAGACCACATATAACATTAAGAATGAAAGGTTTTGAACTAATCTCGCCCGCTCTGGCGATGACACCCCCCTTGGGTTGCGAATATGGAGCCTCCTGTGGAGTTAGGAAGTGCCCACAGGAACCAGCACTTGATGCAGTCAGGACATCAAGGCAGTAACGGCAGATGACTTGCTTATAGTGGCGTGGCGGCGTGATGCAATATGTTGCAATAGGACAGTTGAAGCTCAGGAAAACACTGGCAAAGGGCACCTTCTCCACCTAGTCATCAATAATCAGTTACTTGGGAACCACTCCCCACGAGCATCCACAGGGAGGCAGAGACCCACCCCCTCATTTCTTCACCACAGTACATTCTCAGTGCCTCCACAGAAGAATGTTTTTACCTGCGTATCAAAGTACACACAACAAGGAAACAGATTCTCTGCTGTGGACATAAAGATTTCTAACTCCTCTGCTGGGAGGCTGCTGCAGGTGAGAGATATTGTGATCCCTCTCAAAGAGAACAGAGGGTTCAGACTGCTGACTGTAAGCAGAGACATGTCATCTTATAAGCCACTAACTGGTGCACTTGAAAGATTTTTGCTCCTGTTCAGAGTTAGGGGTAAAATCCTCATACGCCGCCACAAAGACCTGGGATTTGGATTGGCAGTAGCGGCATCTTTGGCTGATGGTGAGTTAGAGCAAACACAATTTGTTGTGTTCTCGGTTGGGAGGATGTTCTGAATGGTTCTGGATGATTGGGGGAGGAACTGTGGACACAGTGAAGCAGGAAACGACACGCTGTGGAAGAGTCTCCATCCATCACATATCGGCAGGTGAAAAGAAGCCACTGGCGTCACATGTTTCATGTGTGTCTGCAGGCCTACAGTACAGTCAGCACTAACACAGACTGCTGTCTGACCGGACGTTCCACACTGGATGAGAAATGAGCTTAAATCCCACAAAAAGGAGGAAAACTGACACATCATTTCATAATTATTATTTCATAATGATGACAGGAGTGAACTTTTCAGTGTCTACAATGAATAAAACAAAAACCTTTATCACACCCACATCCTCAGAATGCACTGACCTTGTCTTGAACCTCCTCTGGACTCTTGCGTCACCGTTCAAATATGCTAATTCCCTTGAACAAACGAATCAATTGTAGTTTGAATAGATTGATTGTTAATTTGTGCCTTTGTTTACCTGCAGCTCTGCTTCGTCTCACTGAGGCTCTCTGGTCAACTAGAGGTCAGCAACACAAAGCTTCACCACACTTTTTCCAGCTGTGTTCAGTAAGTAAACAGTCAGTATCAATGAACCCAACATTATGAATTTAAATCATGAACAGCAAGAGAAGAACAGACTAAAAAATGTTGCTATGCTCAGGATTTTGGGGTCCATGTGTCCATTTAGTGACTTTTCCTTTTTAATTTCTGGTAAAATAATTCAACAATTATTGGATGGACTGGATACCTTGAGCAGCTGTCGCTATCTGTTAAATGTTCATAATCAGACATGTTTAAGTACGTGTGAAAGATAAGTGTCCATATAAGGTGCTATTGATCCTTACAAATTATTGTTAGGAGATATCTGGTGCTTTTCAAAGTCAAGGGCGCTTCCTTTTTTTTATAATCTCTTTTTATTGAAGGTTTTGCAGATGAGGCATATACATTTAGTTTAGAGGGGAAAAAAAGCCAAAAAAAAATTGAAGGCAGGGAATACCTTATTCATCTCAGAATTCATTCAAAAAAGAAACTTTCACCACCTCCACAATTCATTCATCTCCAAAACATTCTCAATCTCATATACCCCCCCCCCCCCAAAAAAAGGAAACACAATAAATAAATAAATAACAAAAAGACTCTTATAAATAAAGAAATGAGAAAAAAAAAGAAAAAGGGGGGCCTTTGTAGGACAGGGCCTTCCAAGTCGGGTCCTACAGAGGCTAGGCAAGACTCCGTCCTAGCATTTAGTGAACACACATTGGAACAGGCTAGCGAGAGCCAAGGTGTGTGTCATGAAAGAGGCCCCGCCTTCAATTCCAGCAAATCATGCACAAAGAATTGTGGGTACTTAATGGAAGATGAGGATACACACAAGCAACCTCGAAAAATTCTCGAAATCGGAAGGATTCTTGACACTGGAACAGTCCCTGGGGAGGATTTGATGATGTCGCCTCCCTGAAATTCAGCTGTTAAATGATCCTTTATTTTGAGAGGCACCAGAAGAATGGTCAAAGTATTCTGACCGTTTGCCATCCATTTACTTTACAGTCACTGATCTGGTGTTTGGTTTAAGCACCTACACCTGGCAGCAATTCCATCCATCCATCCATCCATCCATCCATCCATCCATCCATCCATTTTCGTAATCGCTTATCCTCTCGAGGGTTGCGGGGGAGCTGGAGCCTATCCCATTGGGTGAGAGGCAGGTTCACCCTGGACAGGTCACCAGACTATCACAGGGCTGACACATAGAGACAGACAACCATTCACACTCACATTCACACCTACGGACAATTTAGAGTCACCAATTAACCTGCATGTCTTTGGACTGTGGGAGGAAGCTGGAGCACCTGGAGGAAACCCACACTGACACAGGGAGAACATGTCGGAGCACCTGGAGGAAACCCACGCTGACACATGTCGGAGCACCTGGAGGAAACCCACACTGACACAGGGAGAACATGTGGGAGCACCTGGAGGAAACTCACGCTGACACAGGGAGAACATGTCGGAGCATGTTGGAGGCCCATTTCTGCTTTACAAACAGATGAGTACAGAACCCTCAGCTCTACAGGCCTAATCCAACTACACAACCATCCAGACAAAGATAAGCTAGCTAATATTGTGCTAACAAAACATCAGCTAATCAGGCACAATTCAAATCTACCAGGATCAAGCAAATTGAAACACATAACATTACTTTACCTTTGTGTCTGACAGTAAACTATTTATACAATGTTTATACGAACCATATTCACTGTGTTTTGTGTTAGTTCAGCAGTTCATTTTGACACTTACAGTAAACAGCCAGCAGAGGCACTCTGACCCTTAGCTGACCCTTAATGTGAAAGTCTCTTCAGCTTCTGTTAACCACAGACCTTATTTCAGACAACTTAATTAAAAACACATTAAAAAATCCCACCAACTTCAAGACGAGGGAACAGGAAGTAACTAACTAACTAAGATGTTAACTCATTTCTGGGCTTTAGGACTCATTCCTGCACCACTCTATTTCCATTCCCTATTAGCTGTTAGCACGCTAACCAACATATCCTCATAAAACGGTTCGTATGATATCCTACAAATCAGTGCTGCAGAAATGTCATTTTGTCCTTAGCTACGTAATTAATGTAAAGTTACTTACCCTGGAAATCCAGAGTTCTCGCGAGAGCACAATTTGAATTTGCTCAGCGAGTCACTCTGGCAATCAGTAATGATGCTCATTACCCATGCCCTTGGAGCCGAGCTGCACCAATCACATCGGTGTATGTGATATAGGCGGGCCAGAGGCGAGCTAAACAGATGACGACAACGCTGCGACGACGAAGTCCGGAATCAGTCAGTAAACATTGCAAGATGGCTAGCTAGATGAACACCAGTTGTTTGAAACGGCTTTGGCCGCTACAATGAGCGAGTTACGCCTGGGAGCCACTGGCGTTTTTTGTGTCCGCCGTGACGCTTATGCCTATTCATTTCCTATGGATCACGTCAAACTGTTGCTGACGTCCCTGCAAAGCATTTTAGGTAGGCGGCGCAGCCGTTTGCTCCGGCGCGTCCAAAAGTTGACCGCGACTCAACTTTATGCAAATTAACCCGTCAGACGCGAGGACACTATCCAATGGGGAGCAAGCTCGGTGGTGGTCTGTCGTGACGTTTCATTTACTTTCCCTCTCTGGAACAACATGGCAATGGAAGATAAGCTAATCGTAGCAGTGGCGAGAGCTTTCCTATAGTAGCGGCGTCCATCCATATTTCCGCATATTTCCGGGCTCCGCCTCCAAAGCGTCCTTTTCAGGGTAGGCGTAGCGTCCGGCAACGATTCTCTGTGACGCCAGTGGATCCCAGGCGTTAGACTGGCTTTTTCTTTAAAAGAGGAACAGAAGATGGCGCTCGAATCTTTCCTTTGCAAGAAGGACGTTTTTGCTGTTTTGCCGACCGGATACGGCAAGAGTCTAATCTACCAGTTAGCTCTGCTGGTAGCGCTCTGGATACGTCACCCCGTGTATTGTTCCGATTGGTCATACTGTTATCCAGTTGCGTGCAGTGATATTTTCAAATGCATGCTTGGTGCCGCCCCTCAAGTTGGGCCGTTTGCATTACTCATAGCCAGACCCTAAATCTTTCTAGATTTGGGTCTGGATTTCCAGGCTAAAAGTTACTGTGGTTGGGGTCAGGAAAAGAAATTTGGTGAGGACGTACCTTGAAATGACTCAAAGTTCACACAGTTCTGAACACACGTCTCTTGGGGAAGGTCCCACATTTTTGTGACCAACCCAGCACCCCAACCTGAATCCCTACAAGAACGCTCAGGACTGCTCCCCTGTTTACTCCCACCAGCGTTTGGTCACGTGATTGCAGCCTTTCAAAATACGTGGGATATGTACCAGTGTGAATTACTCTTCGTGGGAAAATGTACCTGTTTAGGAGAACAGCCCGTGCTAACATGCTAAACTTAGACAAGTTTCAAGCACGTTAGCATGCCGATGTTAGCATTTAGCTCAAAGCATCACTGTGTCTAATTAGAGCCTCTCGGAGCTGCCAGCATGACCAAAGACTCTGAGTCTTATTGACTCTCAGTCTCACACAGGCTCAGACGGCCTGTCAGACCACAAGGTTTGACCTGTCAGCTGGTGTCAAAGACAGCTGATTGGAGAATACTGAAGAACAGGAGGATGTGAAAATGTGAGGCTGAGACTGAGAACAACAAAGTGACAGAAAACAATGAAATGAGTCAGAGATAGAGAGATCAAAGCTGTTACAAACACAGGAATAGACTGAGAGAGGGAGCAGGAGAAGTTAGAGATGAATGCAGTGGAGTGCTGCCGGCTGATAAATCCTCAGGGCTTAATTATTGTCTCCTTCTCCCTCACATTATTCTCTCCATCAGGAGGATCGTACACAGCCTGGAGAATCACAGAAGCATTCCTCCTCGCCTCATCCACAATAAAACTATAGGCGCCACAGAGCCGGTGTCAGTTCTACTTTCACTTCAGCCAGTTAACACATACAGCTGCACTGTTCATTAAAGATGTCGTCAATTACAATTAATAGAAGATAGGATAAGAGCTGTTTCCTTGAGGTTTGATTGAATGAAATATAAACTGATTACTAAGCTGTCTCTGCACGAATACATGATGAGGTGAAGTCAGTGAGTCAGAGGAAAATGGTTAAAATCAGCCTTTATTTATATGATCATGAATTAATGAGGGGTAAACACGGATCCTGCTTTACCCCTCATCAATATCCTCTGTGTCGCTCCTTACCTCCTTTGAATTGTATTAAAACATGAATGTTGCCCAGCTCTTGCTTTTTAGCCCTCAGGCAAGGCTGTGAGCGTGAATCAAGATAGTAGCTTTGGAACGGCACTGGTTTGGAGATAGCAGCACATAGCTCCGACTGAAACCACACTCCATCTCAATATTGTCTGTTTACCCCCAACTTTATCTTCATTACTTGTCGCAGCTTGGATTCACTGATAAGATGTATGAACGTGATACACGGCCAGATACAATTCTGTGACAAGATACGCTCTGGTTTCTTTTCATCTTTGGGGATGTTGGAGGAGACTGTGTGTGCTTGTTTATTGGTGATATTATTCTCTGTACTTTGTAACACAGAAGTCGACTGCTGTGTTTCAGTTGATGCAACAGTGCTGCCATGGATGGATTTCTGAACAGACCAACCAGGCTCAGGATCAGGCCCAGGGGCCCAAAGTGTCAGGGAGGCCCCTGGACTTGAGTTGAATAATGTTACTCAAATTAACACAGCTGAACCAGCAGGAGACTCAACATGACTACCAAGAGATGCAAAGGAACTGCATGGTCACACAAAACAACCACAGAGAGACATCTGGAATCATCACCTAGATAAGACACAGCATTACCTCAGAGACCCAAACAACAACAAAGAGACACCAAACAACCACAAGGAGAGACATAACTACAGAGACACAAAATGACCTAAAAAAGTCATAACATTATCTCAGTACAAAGCAACCACAGAGAGACACAAAACAACCACAGAGAGACACAAAACAGCCACAGAGAGACACAAAACAACCAGAGAGACACACAACAACCACAAAGAGACACAAAACAACCAGAGAGACACAAAACAACCACAGAGAGACAAACTACGAGTTTAAAAACAGACTGTACATGACTTATGTTTTTGTGGTTATTTGTGTTTGTAGCGCACACATTTTCACCATCAGTGGCCCTAACCTGTGGTGTGATGCATCTGAGGTGTACCCACTTTAAACTATGAAAGCTTTAGTTTCTTCCTCTGCCTCAGAGGCTGTATGGTGGCGTACAGCATCTCCACCTGTTACCTTCAGAAACAACACCTTCATTGACACGCTCCACTGTTGTAAAACATCACACGACAAACCTCTGAAGACAAATTCAATAAGCCCACGGGACTGCTGCAGAGAGCCCGTATGCGTGCTTTCCCACTTGTAAAAGTCGATGAACATAAGCTTCAGAAAAGACCGAAAACTTCCTCAGTGCCCCCCCCCCCCTCTTTTCCTCTGAGGGAAACTGTGCTGCAGAAGTCAGGAGAAAGCGCTCAGCGACAGAGGCAGCGCTGCTCTGTAACATGCCCGTAAGACATGCAAATATGAACAATAACCATCTTATGAGTGCATCTGTGAGAATGTGTGTGTTCCTCTCTGCTGTGTGTGTGTGTGTGTGTGTGTGTGGGTGTGTGTGGGTGTGAATAAATATGAGAGCGAGTCGTCTGTATATTAGTTCATCATGAAGCAGAGAGCTATGAGGCAGGGAGAAGAAGAGGAGGATGAGGCGGGACGAAGAGATGTAAAGAAGATGAGGGAGAGAGCTTTGAGGAGGTGGGAAGGGACGGGGGGGTGAATAAACAGAATTTGATTATGAAGACGATAAGGAAACAAGCGGGGCCACGGGGGAAGGAGAAGAGGAGGAGACATTTTAGGAGGAGCTGAAGGAAGAAGAGGCAAAGACAAAAAAACTCTTGAATCGGCCTCATGCGGCCCGCACACAGCCTTCGATTGCCCATTAAAGAAAATACAGTTCAAATGTGTCCTGATCACTTCACACAGACTGCTGTGAGTATCTATGTTGAAAACACATGTCCACATGTTTGAGGAGGTTAACCTGGCCTGGATCAGCCCCGTCGTCTGAAGATGATGTGGTTGTGAATGCCCTCTGATGCCTCGCCTGATCAGAGTCAGTTCATTTATCGGTCCGATAAATCACCGGCTGATAGTGGGACATTTTTATTTTTAAGCATTATTCCAATAATTAAAATTATAGCTGATAAATGATAACACAAAGCCAGACTGCTTTCATTGACTTAACACCCGACACAGTGGGTGGAGCTACATGTTTGCGAGTCGCCAATAAACACAGAGAAGAACAACGACTGCAGCAGCTGTCAGGAGGGTGAGACATGTCGCAGTGTGGACGTCTTTCACAGATCCAGAGGAAGACAGCAGGACAGCGCCGAGGGTCTGATCTCTGACCCCCCGACACAGGTTAGACACAGCGCTGAGGGACCGTCTCCAGAGTGTTAGCACGAGCTAATTAGCAGCAGCGGCTAACATCCAACACCGAGCTTTTAAACGGCGCGACTCTGTTGTTAAACGCCATGTGATGCTACAGTCGGCCATTATTTGTATCGTTACCTCTCTGACTGTGTGTGTGTGTGTGTGTGTGTGCTTGAGGTGAATCAACAGCTTTGGGGGAACCACATCTTTCCCTTCCTCAATAAACATCAGTCTGTGATGCAGAAGTTGGTCATGTTAGCACAGAGCTGTCAGAGCTTGACATCTGTCCCACAGACAATAATTTCAGCCCACACACTTAAAAACAGCTCCTGGAAGACGATCAGCTCTGCACTCAGGATCTCAGGTCAGTGGGCCGTGACACGGTGCTGGTTAGGGTTGCTTGGTGTAACGGTCTGTGCTCTCTCTGTTGCACTGTGTCATTCACCAGGTACAGACCTTCTCTCTTTGGCTCCAACTGGCTGTTTATCCACAGGGACAGCACACGGCAGACTGCCAATGATAAGCGGGGTGTCCTCAGGGCTGTTTCAAGACACTCTGGGGGCCCCAGGCAAGAGGCACCTTGGAGGCGAGTAAAATGCTCGCACCGTAGAGCTCTGTGGAAAACAAATCACTGTAGCATATATAAACAAATCTAACCTACAAGTAAAAAGAAATAAATAATAACTTTCACTGCTTAAAGATACTCAGTAGCTCAGCTAATACCTGACATGTCACTGGAGAACAAACCACTGCAGCAGCATACTGAGTGCCAGGTGGCCAGCGCGCACCGTTATTGGACGGCGCATGGACACTCACCCTCTTGCGATTGGACTTTGAACTTATCCCACAGTAGTGGAACTGTGAGGTACCGTAGCACTACGGTACTCCAACAATGCTAGCGCGGGTGGCAACCAATCATGCGGGACATGGTCTCAATTTGCGTGACGTGTGAAAAGAGACAGAAATGCTGTGCAGTCCCGCACAGTGCGGGACGTCTGGTCACCCTACTTAGCCACTCGCAAGCAGCAGCTAGCAGGGGGCCCCATTAGGGGGGATTCCAACATGTTGTCGTTGTTGCAGTGTCTATAGGGGTTCCATCATATTGTCATTGATATGGACCAATGTCAGCCGTCTCTGGGGGCCCCCTTCCAGCTCGGGGCCCTAGGCAATTGCCTAGTTTGCCTGTCCAGTTGCGACAGCCCTGGTGTCCTGCTCAAGTTTGCAGGGGCTAATCTGTGGAGCGCCCTCTGCTGGTCTGCAGAGGCCCAGCAGAGGGCGCTCACTGAAAACTTAACAGCAGTCCCTGTGTAAAACAAATATTAGCTGGAGATAACCAGTACTGGTAGAGATAACATTAAAATCTATAATTACTGATAATGAAAACCAAGAGCACATGAACCCTGCTACGTTAGCAACTTAAGATGCAACCAGTCTCCTCGCCCTTGAAAGCTGGCACAGAGTAGGTACAAGAGTAGCGCCCTGCGTGATGTCCAGGCAGTAAGGGACGTGGCATATGTGCGGGCCTAAAGCAGCCTGCGACTTTAAAGTAAATGTGCTTGAACCAGACTCATCTTCAAACTCTGCTTTCTTTTTGATCTGTGAACATAGTAGCAGTTATTACACTTTTAACACGTCGGTGCTCAGACAGGATCACTTAAGGTCATGTTACATACAAACACATGAGTAAATCACAAAGAGCAGCACAGTCTGAATGCTCACTGTGACTCTAACAGCAGTAAGATGGTCCAAGATAAAATAACCCTGATGACATCACTGGACTTATTACTTCAGCTCTTATGAAGCTCCCTCTCGAGCCACAGCCGACATTTCACCAGTGTCTCCACACACTCAGGACTTTCCACTCGACAGTTAAACTGATGTTGATGTGTAAAATCAGAGGGGACTCTGCACTTGGCTGAAGCCGAGAATAAAGTCGGAGCCAGTGCTGAGGGCCAATCACAAAACTCTGCTGGTGTCAGCACCGGAACGGCATCACAGAGGACGCTGTGACACACTTGCTAATAAGGAGCTAACAGAGCAGCAGAGAGGAGATGAAGGCTGCTAAGCGTAGCGGGAGCAGCAGAGCCAGGAGCTCCTGAGGCGGTGGCAGGTGGTCACATCCAGTGTGAGTTCCACAGACAGCGGGACAGAAGGTGGAGCGGCACATCAAAGAGCAGCAGTGAGGCCTGCTTGACCACAGGTAATCATCTCATCTGTTGTGGTGCTTTCAGTCGCTGCAGCACAGTGAGGCTGAGAGTCTGAGTGAGACGACTGCAAATGTTCCTGCAGCCAGAGCAGGAGGGAACAGGACGGCTGTCCTCACTGACCCGACCAGCACGTGTACAACGAGGGAGAGGCACAGCTACAGAGCCTGGTGATCTGGATTCATACAAGAGGTGAATGAAAGTCCTGCAGATTTCACCTGTTGATATATTATAACCACTGTAACACTACACAGATGTATTAACACGATCCTGTGCAGTCGACGTTGTTTCACTTGGTGACAGTGAGCTGAGCTCCAGTATCCTTTTGTATTTGTAGAGTGGGTGGTCATGGGCATTTGCAGTGTGTGTGTGTGTGTGTGTGTGTGTGTGTGTGTATGTGTGTTGCAGTACTGCTGCTCAGTGTTAGTACAATATTATCTGTATTTGCACTTGGAGTGGGCGGAGTTTAAACCAGAAGAGGGTGGGACTTAAACCAAAACAGGTGTGATCTAACCTGAAGTTGTTTTAAATCTGAAATGATATGGGTTGATCAGAGGAAGATATATTTGTCATTTATGACAAAACTATTTACAAAACAGCTTCAGGATTGAACTCAGAAGCTAGAGTTGATTACACAGCTTATTGGCCCTTATTAAGCATGCTACACTGAGACTATGCTTATCCTCAGCAAATAAAATACATGAAAATATGTTTATAAATATTTTACAAATGGCTCTAACAAGCACATTATCGGTAGCAGATAGATGTTTTTGCAGCGTATTCCCGATCACACAGAAAGCATTTTAGCAGCTGGAAGCAGCTTTCCTAATCGTTTTTAAGGAGAATGAAACGTTTTACTCGCTGTTTTTGCGTTGCTACGCTCTAGGCGCCTGACGTTGTTGCTGGAGTGCTCTGAACTCCTCAAGGTGAAAAAACTGATTTGAGAGGCAGGCCTTCTGTCGTGGTCATGACAACAAGTTTACAGTACACCCATCCACCGCCCCACCTGCCCGTCCTACAGAGCAGTGGTTCCCAGCTGGTGGATCAGGGTCCAAAAGTGGGTCGTGGGTCCGATCTGAATGGAGTGCAAGTGACTCGCAAACGTGTCCAGCCTGTAAAAAACGAATTTGATTTTTAGATACAGTGAATCCTGCCACAGAGCTTTTATTTTGTGCTGTTTCTTGCTGTAGAGTGAGTGACTAATGGACAGCTACTTCACAGAGACAGCAAACTCAACGACATGGTCGAACACAAATATGACGCTGAATATATTAAGCTGTGTGGACCTTTAACTATTGACGAAAGAGAAATCTGGACCAGTTGGGAACCACTGATGTGGGACTTTCAACCTCCTTACACAACGCTGTTACCGGTGGTGTTTCAAACTGACGCCACTCAGTGGTGTTACACACTGATGCCGCCCGGCAGCATATAATGCAGCAGCGAAAGGTACCTTTTAGCATCGGTGGTTTGATGCAGAAATCACCGACCAGGCAGCGCTATTTGACGTGTTTGGAATGAGAACAGGCTGGATCACAGTGTGGAGCTGGAGCCCTGACATGTACTTCCACTTCTGAGTAAATGCACGTCAGCAATCGATCAAGTGATCTTTCTAAATAACTGGTCTATAAGTGATTCAATGAGACATTTACAGTCTGACTGCAGCAGCAGTGTGTACGTAGACTTCCTCTTTGAGACGAGCATATGTTCCTGGCAGGATGATTGATGCTAATCAGTCGATTAATAAACAGATGGACACAACTGCTGCGTCAGAGGGACAGAACTTTACTGAAATGTGCTTTTTGAAAGCAAGTTTTCAGGTTGGGAGATGATGAATCATCCAGTTTCACTGTTGCTGCAGGTCCTCAAAGAATTTGTGTCCTTTCTAGAAACTGCTGAAGTACACCTACTGATGTACAAACCAGGTTGACAAGCGTCTCCAGAGAGATGTTGGCTCTGGGAGGAGAGCCATTTACCAGGCAGTTAAGTGAAATGACAAAAAATAGATCAAACGATAGCTCTGTGCATAAACAGTAAAGCCGAAATCCAAAAACTTCCAACAGTGCTCCGTGATGCTAGATCATTAATGACCTCCCACTGTTCCTCTCCTCCCACTTCCACTCAGACAGGTTCACCGCGAGTCACTGAAATACCAAACAGGCGAGAAAACCCTGTGTGCTCATCAAAGACGTCTCTGCCGGTGCAAAGTCACACCATCTGCCATCACCACAATAAAGCTGGAGGAGTTTGAAGAGACGCTGCACAGAAATAGGTGGGGTAAAATAAAAACCTGAGGATGAGACTGCAGCAGAGGAGGCTGGAGGTGGAGTAAGGATGTCATTATTAGGTGGAAGAGGTCTGACAGAAAACACACCGTCGTGATTAGAGCTGAACTTGTGATAAGTACGAGACATCTTGTGTCAGACGAGGGGCAGAGGACTCCCTCTGACAGCCGACGGGCTCCTACGACCGCTTGATAGGAACAAATTAGACCTCAGCAGACTTCAAAGGCAGTCTTATTAGCCGCTCGGTGTCATTATGTTATGTAGTACATCAGCTATGGCGAGGAGAGGTCTTGGGGCAAATCTGCTCACATGGTAATTATTGTGTTAGATCAAAGCCAGACCAGAATACACATGGTACTGATAGAGAGGGTTCACTTAGAGAAACACACACGTCTTTATGAGTGTAAATGTGTCACATGACCCTTTATGTCAGTTTAACATAACTTTTTTTGGTGTTGTTTGGGTGTTTAATTCCATGTCATGTGAACATAAAAACACTGAGTACACATTCAAATACAACTTGTGATGTTAATAATGAACTATGTCTTCATACAACAGTTCATATGATATCCTACAAAAATGCCAGCCCTTCTCATTACAAAGTCATTAAGTACCACCATTTCGTCAGTGATTTTTCACGGTGGAGTGACACACCAGCAGCCGGCTTCAGATTGTAACTTGTCCGTATGTAACTTTTCACTGTGTTGTGGTACACCGCTGATCAGCCAGATGGCGCCTCTCAGTGCAGTATGATACTCAGACATCTCTTTTACAGTGTAAGTCTGTGGAAAAAAAAACTTTTAGGGCCCCATGGCATTACCTGACAGATCTGGACAGTGTAATTCCACTTTTGTCCACTATGTATATAAGCTTCAAAGCCCAGCGCTGTTCCTGGGTTCTTGCTCTATGTGTTGTCATTAGCTCCTTTTACACTGCCAGATTTTTGGCGAATGTTGGGCCGTTTTGCCACCAAGCTGCGAGCGTTTAGACACACAGAGACGGATTGGCGAGTTGATCCGAGGTGCCCAATTTTCCGCCTCGTAGGGTAGACATATTGGAGGAACCCTTTTAGTTTAAACAGGCCGAGGCGGCCTTCTGCAACGGGAGANAGCCGCGGCTTCCCTCCCACGTCACTGTTTACGTCACACGCTGAGCTACACGTTTTGTTACTTGCTCACGCCCCTCATTGCCCCGAAAAAGGCACATTCTGTATAAACAAAAGTAGGTAGGCGGCATTTTGCTGCTGTGGGTATGCACAAATTACTGGCTCATGATTATGTTGGATGTGTGCAAATTTTGGTGCATTACTTTTGGTAAAAAAACAGTGCATTTGAACAGCTTGAATTAAACCACTGACATCCAAGAGCCACGTTGCTGATACTAACACCTCTGTGAGGAAACAAGTTGCTACACATACAAAATAATACAATTTAGTGCATCAGCTTGTTGAAGCAAAAAGTTGGGTGAAATAAATTGGATGCTGTAAATGGGGCGTGAAGAGGTGGAGGGCTGATCAGCAGGCAGACTCAGGGAGGATGAGTCGATGCGTGCAGAACACAGATAATAGAAATATTAATGCTGTACATCATATTAGTTTGTTAAAATCAGAGATGATAATAATGGTTTTCCCATCAGCCTCTGCTTTACTTTGAGTTCAGTGCTGATTGTTTTTTCAAATGTCCAACATCTCTACAACTTACATAATCTATTGGAATATATTTTTACAAACCACCCATGCAACATTTATTTGTGGGGCCATGTGGGTAGTAAATGAGCTGAAACATGGGCCCTATATGGTCTTGTCCAAGGGTTCCATAATGGCACCAGGCCAACTGCCCACATGTACGGTTTTACTCAAAGAACAGCATGTGTGAACTCTGCCTGTCATCTGTTGATGTCAGCGCACTCCATTTCTTAGCTAATGTTTTACACTGTTAGGGCCCAGACACACCACACCAATTTCAGAGAACCAGCAGCAACGGAAGCCAACTGTTGCGTCGCCTCATGTCGCCTGGGTCTCTGCCAAAAAGTTGCCCATGAACACACCGCAAAGACTCAACCGTTGGCCAACCAGCGCGTACATTCTGTGGCTTTGTGAGAGGAAATAACTCCACACCAGCAGACGGTGGAAAACATCAGTCAAAAAGGGAAACAGGAAGACCGTCCTGACGCTAGTTAACCAGTTAGCACATTAACAACACACTCCGATGTTGAAAGAACAGAGCATGTTTACTGTGTGACGGTGAACGATAACACAAACTGTCAGTTTTTGCTAAAGAGCTCAGTGGATAAAGAAAAATAATTTCATGCAGATACGATGGATTCAACATGATTCAACATGACTCAGCATGATTCAACATGATTCAGCATGATTCAACATGATTCAACATGATTCAACATGATTCAACATGATTCAGCATGATTCAGCATGATTCAACATGATTCAGCATGATTCAACATGATTCAACATGATTCAACATGACTCAGCATGATTCAACATGATTCAGCATGATTCAACATGATTCAACATGATTCAACATGCTCCCCCCAAAGGAAATACAGCTGACTGGGACCAACGTCGTTGACTTGGGTAACAGACGCTCACCAACAGCCAGAAAATAACCGTCAGTTGACTGTCAGCTTGGTGTGTCGGGGCCTTTAACGCTGTAGCAGAGCTGAAAATAGGCATGGCACCCTGAAGCGCATAACGTCCCATCCTTTGGATTTTCCAGAAAATTGGGCCTCAGTGCTTTCCATCAGTCAGTTCAAGGGCTGTTAAACACAACCGAGGTCTCATTCTTTAAGTTACGTTACAACCTGTTCACCCACTGGCAATACAAATGATTAATATCAATAATTAATAATTAAAACCTAAAAATATTACTTGAGTTTTATTTTTTTATTCTAATGCTATCTATCTTTCAGCTCCTGCATTCTTTCAGGGGCCCACATATTACCAACATGTTAGACGTTCCCACAGCCAGGAGGTGTCCACTGAAAGACACCGTCCTCCTCTGGCTGCAGAACAGCTCCTACAGTCACTGATAAAGTGCCTTGCTCGAGGGCGTCCTCACAGGCAACCTTCAGAGATGAGAACATTAATCAAGTACTTCTCTCTGTCACATTCTCCCATGTGGCCCATCAGTTTGAACCTGCAGTACTTATCACCACAAAGCAGCTTCTCCATGGAAACACCGCCTCATACAACTTTCAAATGTTTATTAAAGTATAATGCATTCAAATTAGGCTACATCGCCAAAAATAGCATCCTACCACCAACTGTTAGTTTGCAGAGGGACCAGACTTTGTGCTGACACCAGCTTTGCTTCTTCCAGCTGATTTAAATTGTTTCTATGGCTGAACACACATATTTCCACACACTGCAAAACAAGTGCCGTATTTTTAAGTCTGCCTGGTTTTAAAATGTGTGAGACACATTCAACAATTTAATGTGCTGTAAACAAGCACCATAACTTGGTTCTTGGCAGAAAGCAGCTGATTTGATTTAAAAGGTGTCACAGAAACAGACAGATCGTTTGTATATTCTGTCAGTGGAGTGTCTCTGGCAGCCATATGTGTTGGAGGGATTTGTTTAGGGACCTTGGCGCCAGGAAAAAGACAAAGTGAGGAATGAGTTTTAAAACGGTGCCAGTTTTTCTTTCACTCTCACTCTTCTTTTCTTTGCTTTTTCAGGACCTCAGGTGTTTCGGTTGGCTTTCAGCAGCTGGTTTGACCAAGTCTTGTGTGGATCTTGTGAGACCAGGAGCCTCATTTATAAAACTCTGTACATGAAGATGAGAAAATGTATTTAGGTCAAAAGAAATTCTGATTCATAAAACCATGCATACGCCTGCCACAGTGCATGATTTCATTTTATAAATCCCAAATCAACTTGGAAGTGTCCGCACGTTGATCAGCCTCAGCCGTATGAGGCGGGACCTGCAGCCCAATCAGGATGCACAGGTCGTCCAGCTCCTCCAGGATGGAACATCCATACATGCAGTCACAAGAAGGTTTGCTGTGTCTCCCAGCACAGTCTCAAGAGCATGGAGGAGACACCAGGAGACGGGTTGTTACACCAGGAGAGCTGGACAGGGCAGGCTACTGGTGTGTTACCACCACCGCCAACAACAGCAGCCCAACAAACTAACCTTACGTCAGATTTTTTTAAAGCCAAAAAGTAGCAGACACAGCTCCTCTCTGGTGCACAGCTTCTTCTCCTGCATCTCTGGTTACCCTTCATCCTCCATCTCTCTTTTCTGTTCTCCTAAATGTTCTGTAGCGACAGAGCCTCTCCCAGCTGTTAACAGTTATGCTAACTGGCGCGCTGTACCCAACATGCCGTTCTGCGTGCAATTCTGTAAGTGTACAATTATTAAAGTTACTTCAATAAAACTCGTGAGACGAAGGCTTCCTCCGTGTTTCAGGAGCAAGAGGGCACTTTATCTGCTTGGCTGTTACTTTACAGATGCATGTGTGCTGCATGGTGTCTGCACGGCGCAGTGAGTGTGCATGTTGGAGGATGAATGCAACAGCTCGTCAGAATTAATGAAATATTTGCGTGTTTGGAGTTTATCAGCGTGAACGTGCTCCTGTGATTGATCCTCGACTGCGGCATGAACAAACAGACAAACAGAAACAAATGTGCTCCTGCTGCAGGCTCGGGCTGACTGCAATGTACGAGCCAATATTCATATTGACATTAGTTTCATGTTGCCTCATTTGCTTCCTCATTTAAATTTAACATCAAACAGAGGAAAGTTTGGAGAGCACGGTGCACAGACCCGCTGAGGAATCTGATCCGTGTATTTATTAGACGTCAGTGATCAGAGAGAACAAAACAGGCTTCAGTGCTGAAGGGAAGAGTTACACAAAGTGTGAACGATGCAGCTCTGAAGTTCTCCTACAGGCCTCAGTGTATCCTGTACATGAGGAGGACGACCAAGACACCCGTCAACAGGCAGACACATGGACAGAAGCTGATCAGTCACATGGAGAGAGAGGATGCCATTAATAGAGAAGAACAAATACTAATCAGTAACAGTCAGAGACAACAGACGGAGACATAAAACCAACAGTCTATGGGACACAAAGTCCAATGAGACGCACCCAGGCGTCCAGACGAAGAAAAACAAGCTCATGTAATAACTGGACAGATGTTGAACTGGCCCTCAGGGACCTGAGCTAAGAGGAGCTCAGATACTTTACTTAAAGCTGAGGTGTGCACTTTTCTGGAAAACACACCCTCCTCCGGCAGCTCTGTCCTCTCTGTCCTAAGCCCGTCCCACCATACGACCATGGGCATATGCATCCGCCTCAAACAGTAGCCCACTGTTTCCAATACAGTGATTTATTCAATGTCACTGTAGAGCCCACTGTCAGTTTATCAGACCACAAACAAGACAAGAATTAGTTGGCTATTACCAGGGGTGGAGCAGTGATTTTAAATGTGGGGGTGTTCCGGGGGTGGCACATGAGCACCACATCCTGCCTGCCTTTGGCTGTTTCCCTCTCCAAAATTAATGCTCCCAGACAGTATTCAGAGGTTCTTCCAACATAGAGTCGGTCATTATGAACTGAGAGTCATTCATTATGAACATGCATATTATTTATTGTGCCACTCCCGCTTAGATGGGAGATGTAGTTCAAAAGCAGAGTGTGTAGTCCTCTCTGCACAGCAATAGATTTCGAGTACAGGAAACACTCCACTCCCAACCCTTTATTTAGGGGTATGCATAGATTCAGTCTTCTATTTGTTATACTGTGTATATATGTATATTTTTTTTTCTCTATTGTCTAGTTGTTATCTGCGCATGGTTCTTGTGGAGTGTTTCCTGTACTCGAAATCTATTGCTGTGCAGAGAGGACTACACACCC
>NC_065529.1:51362701-51364033 GCF_006386435.1 Epinephelus moara | reverse complement strand
TTCTGTGTTTATTCAGTCTGCTCCGTACCTTGTTTGCTGTGGTGAAAATAAAGGTCATTACCAACTGTTCCTGAGCACCTGTGTACTGCATTTGGGTCCATACCACACCCTTCTCAGGTGCACTGCCAGGGTGGGCAAACGGGTTTACCTTTGGAAAATGTGTGGGGGGTGAAAATGTGGGGGGGATGAAATCATCTTGCTGTAAAAGTGGGGGTGTCAAAACACCCCCATCCCCCACGGGTGCGACGCCCCTGGCTATTACACCCTGCGCTCCCTCCACCTCGCTCCCCACCTCTGTGCACTGCTCTGCTGGGTGGAGGACAGGCAGCAGGTCCAGAGACGGACCTTCAGTCTGCAGCTGTATCAGCTTGAGTTCAGTCATCACAGCGGGGTGGTGGCCAGCAGCAGCGTGGAGTCTAAGCGACTTAACGGCAGCAACAGAGTTAGGTAGTCGGGGCTGTCTGGTCCCCTGGAGCTGGAGTTCACACTGTCTGACCTTGAGCTGCGAGTGTGTCTCAGATCACACCCTCCTGTTAGTACACTTCAGTGCAGTACACCATGTACACTGCGTACTTCTTGCATGGTGCACATGGAGCATTATCGCCAACATTTGATCGCTATCTCCGCCCACACATAAGCCACAATGTCAGTGCTGATTAATATGTGTTGCCGAAGCTCGCAGCAAGTTAGCTAGCTAGGTAATGCTAACGTTTGGTGGCACCAAATTACAGACCCAATGACATTACTGATGGCTTCTATTCGACAAAAATTTTGGTTCTTTGTGCAAAAAACATTCATAACTAACAGGCGCATTGTTGTCTCCAGCTGCCATGTCAACAGAAGTTTGTGATGCAGCCTCCACCAGGTCTGACAAAATGAATATGATGAAGCAGCAGGTGTTACAGGCAGAGCTGAAGGTGAGACGTGAGACAGAATAGTTCCACAGCTCCAGTAAAGACACAGGTTTCATATTAGAGGACATGAGACATGTATTGGTACCATGTTAAGACATCAAATACTGCTCCAGAGTTACAGTAAATTTTGGCAAGGGAAAAAGGAACACTGCCATTTTCAAAATGGTATAATAAAATCTTTCTGCACACTGTCGTCCCTCAACAGTCTTTAAATTACATAAAGTGGGTTTGACTGGAAAACTACGAGTTGACAATAGGGATGCACCGAAATGAAAATTTGTGGCCGAAGCCGAATATTATTAAACACTTGGCTGAATACCGAGTACCGAATACCGAATACCGTTGTTTAGTTTTTCATTAGTTTTTGCAGATGAACCCCCTCCAGATTAGTGTTGTCACGGTACCAAAATTGGGACCC
>NC_065529.1:51359286-51362511 GCF_006386435.1 Epinephelus moara | reverse complement strand
ATTACTGTCTGTGTCTGTGACCCCCGTTCAACCCACAATCGGTGGGATTCGCCTTTCGTTTCTGCTGCTGGTTGAAATCTGTAGGCTGCTCGCACAGCGTGCTGAATGATTTAAGCCTATTTTGCTCTCTCAAAACTATTTTTAGTCGCAAATGCGAGTGCCGTGAGGGACGGATCGCCACACTGCCGACATTTTACTCCGCCGGTCACGGCACGCTGTTTGATTGCGTTATCAAAACACGCCGCTATTATTCGGCCTTGCTTTTAACTTATTCCACCGAATGTGTGTTGTTTTGCAATATTCGGCCGAATATATTCGGTTACCGAATATTCGGTGCATCCCTAGTTGACAACCATGTAATCTTCACACTGTTTCAGTCCAGCACACAATTTGACCAATATTTGACTAAAGTAGCCCTGAGGAATGAATGAATGAATAAATGAAGAAAAATATATTTGTTCACTCATGATTTGATCGCATCATGTAAAACCTTGCAGTCGCCCATTTCCTTCAATCACTGTTTGACTTTACTTTTCTCCAGTCATTCACTGGAGGGCATTTCTTCAGCCCCGGACACACACGACTGTCTCTGCCTTTTAAAATAAGGTTTTAACACAAAGTAGACACAAAATGCATGATGAATTGGATTATGTTCACAGGAAGTATAAAATAAATCAATAATTTAAGAGATCCCACTAAATTGTGAGGGAAATTACTTTATTCTTCTTTTTGTGGTTGTTTTGTGTCTGTTTGCAGTCACTTTGCACATTTTATAGTTATTTTGTTCCTCTTTGCAGTTCCTTTGCATCTCTTTGAGGTCATTTTGAGTCTCTTCCTAATCAGTACATGTTAATTTGAGATACATTTTGTACGTGAAGGCCAGGAGCGTGCTGGTAGCGCCTGGTAGGCCCATTCAGTAATCCATCTATGTATACAAAGTAATATCATCATTCAAAGTAAAAGTCCTGCATTTAAAATGCCAGTTAAGTAGAAGTATACAAGTATTATCAGCCTCCTGGAGTTAAAGATTCTTTAAATGATTTTAAATGAATGTAGTGACAAGTACTGTATAAGAGGCATGAAACTGAATTCCCCAAGTTAAGCACAAAAACCTTAAATCTGCTAAAAGCACAGTAATTCAGTAAATCCAGCTCATTTCCAGCACAGTTTAAATTCCTACAACTGTGTAATGACTTCAGTCACAATCACAACACCTACAAACACTTTGCCGCGGGAGCTTTTTATGATTTGACACAAACAGTGAAACATTTTTAACCCAGCAGTTTCAAAGTGACTCAGTTCAGCAGAAAGTTTCATTTCCCACATCAACTCATCTACGCCAGGCTAACCATTAACTTGTTTGTTTTGTTGTATGCGTATTATGGTGACACGATGTGAATAAATCACTCTGGGCAAAGTCTTTGGAGTCGGCCTCAAAACGTCTTCCATGACAATCAGACCAGGCTTCCCCACCAAGTGCTTTAATCTGGTATCAGAATCCACGGAGAGGAGTCATCACGAACAACATGCTCATTTGCGCTGTATGAATAAATAAAAAAGACGGGGCTGTTTTTGACTGTTCATCTGCCCCCAACTTTCATCAGCCCTCACGTCATTGTTCTGCAAAACTCCACCGTCACACATCCTCACCGAGGTGGAAAACCTGGACTGGATCACAGACTGACCGGACTGACCTCTGTGAGTACAGTTTGCTTTTGTAATAGATTTTGTTGTTTGTTGTTGGATTAACTGAACTGAAAAAAACAGCGCTAAACTTTTTGTTGGAGCTCTGTTTGACTTTAGAAGTGGTATTTCCCCTCCGTTTAAAGAAAGAAATCTGTCAATGTGACCTTTGTAATACAAAATATCTCCGTCCACACTAAACTGTAAAAACAACCCCCAGCCCGTGCCAGCGTTGGCTGTCTCCCAGTCTGTCCTTGTCACATGGAAGAAGTTTGCACTTAGCGCTCTCTCCATGAAAGCCTTTTCTGGCGTTTGAACCTATTTGAACACAAACCATGATTTTTTCCTCCGAACCTTAAACAAGAAGTCTCTTCCTGGCTGAGTGCCCCAAAGGCAAACTTCTCCCAACTGCCCCCACTTGTTGCAGAGGTAGCACAGAGTACAGGCGGACGTTTCCTTTTTCAAAACACCTGCTGGAGCTTTCATCACTGTTGATTTCCCTCCGACAGAAGCATGAAGGAGCTCACTCAAAGATACAAGTGACGCTCTGGACGTGCAACAATTTGCTGACGCTTCTCACCAACCACAATCCCACTCTGGAAATTGTTCCACCATCTGATGGTTCGACTGGGTCTGATCGAAAAACCATAGTTTCTGATTGATTTTAAACTACAGACACTGAGGTGGACCAAATAAGACTGGGCGCAGCAGACGCCTCTGTTTGTCCATGAAGTGGTGCAGTGTACAGAGTTCAGATGTGAGGCAGTCATGAGATGCAGCAGTGCAAAACAAAATGTTAACAAACCAACAGTTTGCCATAGTGTTGGTGTTTCTGGAGCAGGTTGTCACACAAAGCAACAACAGGCGCGCAGGAGTTGAGGAGATGACGCCATAGTTTCTCAAACGCTCAGTTTTACACGTCCACTCCAAGTTTTGAAAATCTGCAGTGCTGGAAGGCTTTTTTTTTATCTCAGTTTTAGTGATAAACCTCTGTTTGTGTGGACAAGAGGTCAAATATCAGTTTCCTTAAATATCTGTTTGTGTGTGTGTGTGTGTGTGTGTGTGTGTGTGTGTGTGTGTGTGTGTGTGTGTGTGTGTGAGTTGAACCTCTGCTGTTACTTTTCCTTTTTTTAATCAGCCTTCAGGATTTACACACTGTAACTGTCTTACAGATTTCACCTCACATTATGGCAGCCTGCAGAGCTGTTGTCAGTTGTTAGTGCTTCTTTGTGCTTGAGTTTATCACTTTATGGTTTATTCAGTGTTTTTTATTTGGATCACTTTTGGCTCGAGGCTCGTCTCCTGAGAGTCCACATTAAAAACACAATTAATACATCTTCAGAAACACCATCGAGCTCACACACACACTGGATTATGTATGCGTGTGTGTGTGTCTAAAGTGATGCACACAATAAAAACTGAGTTTACATTCCATCAGTTATATTCATATGAATTAATCAGAATCAGAATCAGAATCAGAAATACTTTATTGATCCCCGAGGGGAAATTATTTATGTTACAGGTGCTCCTTGCAAGAGAGGA
>NC_065529.1:51342409-51358047 GCF_006386435.1 Epinephelus moara | reverse complement strand
TTCTCACATGGTCAGCAGTGAAGCACATTGTGGAGGTGATGACACGTGGGGGAGGGGTGTAGTCCTCATGATGGAGAGAGCAGTCAGTCTGACCACGGGGAGAGGAGGTGTGAGTTATGAATTATGTTATAGGCACATTATTGTATTGACTTCCATGCCCACCTGAGATCCTGTTTGGGTTTACTTGACCTCATACTTTATTCTACATAACTTCGACCTGTTGTCCTCATTTGTGGACACTTTTTGTGCCATCTAGTGGTCGCAAAAGCACAATACACTGATCCATGTTAAACAAGATGGCAGCCATCTCTGCCAAGTCAGTCTGCAGCTGATCCTGACACTAAAGTGGACAGAGTCCAAAACCTGATCACATGTTATGGTTGAAACCTTTTATATTTATGATTAATAATGTTCATAGTTTGATATGGCAACAAATTTGACCAATTTTCTCAAATGTAACAAGCTAATACCTGTAAATTAGGAAGTACTCGTTTGACGACATCTGGACTTTATAATTGTCTCGTTTGAGGACACTGGTTCTAAATTATCGTTGACAATGTTTAGTTCTTTATACTTATTGGGTCCTACGTTTGCAGGAACATGGAGGATTCAGTGACTCGTATAGTTTGCTCCTCCCATCTCATGACACTTCTTACGTTACTACAACAACAGTTCAGCTGGAACATGAACAGCCACAGTGACTGAAATCATAGTAATAAAAATAGGTCAAGAATAATCCGATGACATCATGTAATAATATCTTTATTTATAAAGCGCTTTTCAAAAACAAGTTACAGCTAGTGCTTTACATATTAAAAGACAATAAGTAGGCAGTTAGTGAAATAAAATAAAATAAATAAAAATAATAAAATAAAACATGAGAAACAATAAAAGCAAACAAATAATTCAAATTAGTTAAAAGCAAGTCTGAAGCAGTGAGTTTTTAAAAGGGACTTAAAAGAAGACAATGTGTTAGCTTCCCTGATCTCCTCCGGCAGGTCATTCCACAGACGAGGGGCTCGAACAGAAAAGGCCTGGTCACCCTTGGTCTTCAAGTTGGACCAAGGGTGACCAGGAATGACTTACCAGAGGATCTCAGGTTGCGTTCGGGCTCGTATGGGGTCAGGAGGTCAGCTATATATTCAGGGGCTAGCCCCATACGAGCCTTGAAGTCAGCTATATATTCAGGGGCTAGCCCCATACGAGCCTTGAAAGTAATTATTAAAATTTTAAAATCCACTCTAAAACGGACTGGGAGCCAGTGAAGGGATTTTAAAATCAGTGTGATGTGTTCTCTCCTGTTGGACCTGGTAATGAGTCTGGCTGCAGCATTCTGAATCAACTGTAATTTGTTTAGGTTATGATGTGTAAGGCATGAGAAAAGAGCATTGCAGTTATCTAAGCGGGATGAAATAAATGCATGTATGACTATTTCTTTTCTTATTTCTTTTTCTATTTCTTTCTTTTTGTTGAAAGAAATGATCTGATTTTCGAGATTTTTCGGAGTTGGAAGAAACATGATTGGACAACTGAATTTATATGCTGATTGAAACTGAGGTGGCTATCAAAAATAATACTGAGGTTTCTGCAAGAGTTAGTAATGTGGGATGAAAGGGGACCGAGATGGGAGGCAACATGTGATGAGTCTGGACCTATGATGATAACTTCTGTCTTATCTGAGTTGAGCTGTAGAAAGTTTGATGCCATCCAGTTATTGATGTCTGCAATGCACACGTGGAGGTTGTTTAACCTCCACTTGTGACCAGAGATGATTGGTTGTGGACCAGTGTGTAGTCTGTCATGTCTGTCGGCCAAATCACGGCACAATTTTATGACTCCCCAATCACCTAATGTGACGTAGAGACTGTCAGAACGGACAAAAATGTTGTGTAGTGTGAAGCCGACATTATTCTGTATGTTTAGGAGCAGAGGTGCAGGAATATGTGTCCAGGAGGCAGTTAATGTCACATATTGTCTTCTGCAGGAGAAACCAGATGAAAATGACATCTTTGAGCTGTCATTTGTCCATAAGACTTTATCCTCCTCTACACTGTAGTATTACTACTTAAGTAAAATACCAGATTTCTTCTTTCACCACTGTTTCTATCTCTTGTTCTCATCTCTCATTGCCAACAGTTTCTCCTGAGTGCTTGTTGGCTTTTTGACCTTTTACTTCAAAAGGTCCAAACTAATGTCATCTGACACGTTGTGTTATTGTGGACATCAGCATGTAGTGAAACTCTGTCAGTCAGGCTGCATGTTGCATGTTTTCACTGTATTGAACATGCATCTCAGTTGTGGAGGCCAGGACAGAGACAGTTTGACCCTTTTTATAAATCCTGAGGAGTGCAAACTGCTGACTCGTGCTAATCTGAAGCTACAGGAGCAGAAATAACAATTGTCTCTGTGTTACAGCAGGAAAATGACAAAGCAGATTCAGTGCATGAAGACGGAGCATAATAGCTTTCTCTTGTGTTACCGTCTCTCCCCCTCGGTTAGAAACACTGCAGGTCACAGGTAATTATTGTTTTCAGGAAATCGGGGTCTTGAGCTTTCCTCGGCGTTGCCTTCTCACAGGACGACCGTACGCTGACAATAACACAAGCACAGGAAAAGCGTCTGCGGAGCTTTGTTCTCACTCAATCATTTATACACTCAACAACTGTCAGAGGGGACACTTAGCTCCAACAACTGAAAATGGCCCCTTCTGGGCGCCCTGTGTTTGGGTAAATTGAGATCTGATTGAGTGTGTGCTCTGATAGGTCAATTGATGGCCAACATTTCCCCTTTACACGTCTCTCTTTGTCACACTCTGGACAAAGTGTGTGTTTATGCCTCATCTTCCACGACCACAGGCATCTTGTGGCTTCAGAAAATACTTTGTTGAGCCCCTTTCCCACTGCACAGAAATCCAGCTAACACCTGCTAACATCTGCTAACAGCTGCTAACACCTGCTAACATCTGCTAACACCTGCTAACATCTGCTTACACCTACTAACACCTGCTAACATCTGCTAACAGCTGCTAACACCAGCTAACACCTGCTAACATCTGCTAACATCTGCTAACACCTGCTTACATCTGCTAACACCTGCTAACATCTGCTTACACCTGCTAACACCTGCTAACATCTGCTAACACCTGCTAACACCAGCTAACACCTGCTAACATCTGCTTACATCTGCTAACACCTGCTAATATCTGCTAACACCTGCTAACACCAGCTAACACCTGCTAACACCTGCTAACATCTGCTAACAGCTGCTAACACCTGCTTACATCTGCTAACACCTGCTAACATCTGCTAACACCTGCTAACACCTGCTAACACCTGCTAACATCTGCTAACACCTGCTAACACCTGCTAACATCTGGCTTTTTAATGCAGTGTAACCCATCAGAACCTTTGAGAATGTTGTTTATATGACTTCTCCTGAACTCCCCCTCGCTGAACCCAATACACGATGATATCATTGATATGCAAATGACTGTATGGTGTAATCTGGTGACTCTTGGCCACTTTTGGAGCTCACGCTGGCTACTTACATTGGAAAAGAGTTGACAACACTGATTACTGTATTCCTCATTTTCTGTAACCAGCATAGCATGCAGTGGCAGTCCAAGAACATTTGATGCCTTAGGCAAGCCTTCCTCCATCTCAAGTACAGCGGCCATGAGGGTCCAGTGTGGTTCTTCACAAGTGCTTGTCGAATAGTTGAACATGATCAACAGAACCCTGGGTGTGTTGGTTGTTGACGTTCTGGGACGCCGTGTCAACTTCAGCCTGTTACATGCATTGTCTGTTTTCAAAATACACTTCTGTTTTCACAGGAAATGTACAGTTTGTACACAGTCTCTTTCAAAATAAAAGTACTACGTCAGTACAACACTGTGAATTGACGGTTTTTCCTTCAACAACAAACAGCCGTGGTTGGGTTTAGGCAACACAAGAACAAGTTTTGTTTACAATCATACAGGAAGTGAACACTAGCCTCCTAAGGGAAAGTCGATGGTTGTTGGTTCGTCCACCACCCACCCTACTCGCCCTACTTAGACTGCCATGGCCTTAACTGTCGTTGTTGTCTTGTCATGGTTCCCCCTTGACACCGCCAGGCCGGCTGCATGTCATACTGACGTGGCTGTTTTCATCAGTGTCTGACGCCAGAAGTCACTGACCATCATTATGAGGAGAAAGTGATAGATGTAACAGTAAGTCATCGGAACGGGTGGCGCCACCTTAGTGACAACAAACCTGTATCTAGACGCTTCCCAATTAATCAGTTTGGCTGATTAATAGGATGCTTTAATGTTTGATTTCGTTATCAGTTGAACATGCCCTCAATAGTAGCCAATGGCTGCGCAACGTCCAACAGTCACATGGGGACGTACGTCCCTGACTGGAGCTGAGGAGGGGAGGGTTGTGTTGGATGATCAGTGGGTTCATAACAGCGTCCTTCTGCTGTGTGACGGTCTCACTGTATATTTCTGCATGTTAAGGCCCAATCCCAATACCCCCCCTTGTCCACTACCCCTTGGCCCTCAAAATGAAGCAACGAGGGGTAGGGGTTGAAATCTTTCCCTAGGAATTGGAACACCACTCACTACGTCACCGCGTCGGTTACATTCACGCACACATAACCATTTTAAACAGGAAGCTGTGAGCCATCTACATTTCCAACCGGCATCTACAATGGAGTCTCCAGTTGAGTTCATCCTACTGATCGCGTTTGCTGTATTCATCATGCTTAGTTTGATGAACGGCAGATGACAGGGGACTTCTGCTAGCTAGCTAACCAGCTAACATTACGAGGCAGCATAGTTATACTAGCTGGCGTGTTATCGTAATGTGAAAAGTCCGACAATTTTGCAGAACAGGACAGATGACAGACACCAGATAGTGCGAGCTAGCTAGCTAGCTAACAAGCAACCTGATGACGGTAACATTAGCTATGTATGAACTTTTTTCCCCGTCTCTTGCTTGGTGGTAGCCATGGCGACGTCTACCCCTCGCTGGCAAGTCAGCATCTGAAATCCCTCACTCCGAAGGGCTAGTTTTGGTATTGGGACGGGCCCTAACATGTGTTTACATGAATCCTGTGGTTGGACTGAGGTCCGTGACTGAGTGATTGCCACCACTTCCTGTTTCAAATTAAAAGCCCCTTGGTGTTTCATACATGGTCCAGCCCTACAGCTTTGGACTGAGTCTTGTATTGATGTTACAATGATTGATATAAAAACCTGAAGTCTCCACTGGAATATTAAAAAGTTTTCTGACATTAAACTCAGCAGCAGTGATTCTCGGCATGAGAACGTTCAGGGCTTCATTTTCCTGAGACAGGATTCAGACGCAAAGGGGCATGATCAGAATATCTTTGCAGTTTAGGTGACCAGCGGCCATTTTAAATCATTAATGAAGGGTTCCAGCTGTGTGTCTGCTCACACGTCGGTCCTGAGCAGAAGGAAACAGAACTGAACATGATCCACTAAAGACATGGAGGGTGTCTCTGCCTCTGTAATCGCAGGTATCTTTTATCTATTTTATGTATTTTCATATTTTTTTATTACTTCCTGACATGATGTGCCCTGACAGAATCCTGCGCCCGAGCTTCAGTCTTCCCTCCTCAGCAGCAGCTCGCAGCCTGTATTTATTACGAGTCAGATCAGGTCTCATATATTTACGGGTCAAGTCGGGTCCTGAATTGATTTCAGAGTAATTGCAGGTAACAGATTGGTTCCTGTTGAGCTTTGCGGTTTTGGGGACTCTGGACTTTGCTCCGGAGATTTAAAAAAATAGATGATTAGATCAGAAACAGATGGTTATGGATACGCCTCCATGCTCATGAGGACAACTGCACATATCTACAGATATGACAGAAAATGCTCTCTGACATGTCAGAGAAAACACTTAGCCTCTCCAGAGGAACCTGAGTTTGGACTTTTGCTCATGATAAAACTGTGTGTACACATTTGATGGAGCTCAGGACTCATTGTGAGACCAGCAGCGTGACTTTACTGTGAAATGTCTCCAGTCTGATGTTTACCACAGAACATTTTTCACAGTTAGATCCTGACCGATCCGCTCTGTGTGTCTGGAGGTTTAAATAATTAATGAAGTTAATGCTGATGTGCCATCCATGCATAAATCCCCTCTCTCAAATGACTGTGGATGAAACCCATGTATCATTGCTGCTGCTGTGAGAGGACTTCAGGGACCAGATGCAGAAACCATGAGTATGCCTTTCCACACTAACTACAGCCCAGTTGAGACCAAAGACTCACGGTGAGATGAGTTGTAACAGGCAGCTTCTTGCAGCGCTCCATTCTGCAACGTTCTCAGAAGCTGCCAGAGGAGGAACGGAAACAGAGGGCTCTGTGGGGACGGAGCACCTGCTGCAGCAAGCCAACACGCCGTCTGTGGTCATTTTGACTTAACCAGCGAACTTCACTACAAGCTGATCAGCTGTTGAAACAGGTGACGTGCTTTAAAACCAGCTGCCGGCCATTTGACCAGCTGAGTGTCAGGTGACACCATCAGCCGGCTTGAGTCCAGCTCAGACTGGCCAGTTCACACCGCTGACACTTTTCTCTGCAACGGTCTGAAACGGTTTCGTCTTGTCATGAATCTTTGGTCTGAACTGGTGTGACGACTCCTCCCACTCTGCCTGTCCGTTGTCTTACTCTGCTGTTTTTATCTGGAATATAAACCTGCCTCTCCCCCACAGGGCTGTAGGCTCCATAGGAGTGTTAAAATGTGTTTGTCTTGTTGTGTTATTGGGAGCCAGAATAGAAGGAGTCATGGCTCAAAACCAGCCGCCACTGCCCGTCAACAAAAAGAAAGACAACTATGGTTAAATGTGATAAGACCAAAGGACTGGACGGAGGCCATCATCAAAAATGCTCACATGTGCAGCGCACACTTCATATCAGGTTAGGGAAAAAGTATTTCCTGTTGTAGGGATGAATAAGGTTATGTGTATTAAGGGTTATCATGTCCACCTCATCAGAAACTGGGGAGGGATTAAGAGGAATATTGGATTTCTCTGGAACGCTAACTTTTTAGCACATTAGCTAACGTTAGCTTCCATAGCAAAACAAACAAGTGTGGTCCTCCTTTGTAAGATTGGCTTCCTGTGACATCATCCATCCACTGAGTGAGAGCATACGGGTCGGCCAGTCTGGTCCCGTTGGTCAGTGTTTACTTATTCAAGTAACACTGGCGGTCCCGGAGAGTGAGTGACCTGACATGGTGCGTTGGTAAATTCAGTCTGACGCTCTACACTAAAATGAGAGCCCTGTTGGTGGAAGAAACGGAGTGTTATATTTCTACATGAATGTTCAATGGTCCTCCATCGTCTAAAACAAGACAACACAACTTGTTAGCTAGCGCTAGCTAATTTCTGTGGAGAACTGTTTTGGCTCCAGCTAAGCCCCGTCCACCATCAAACGTCATACTCTTCACTAACAGTAAAAGTGTGTAATGTGCAGCAGACCCGGGGGCTAAAGACTGAAAGTATTCATTTGAACCAACCTGTGACTGAATCTTGGCTTTGTGTTCAGCACATGTTTTCAGGCTTTTCTTCAGCTTCCAGCTCGTTTAGAGAAGCTCATTGTGAATCAGCCAAATAAAAGGACTTTCTTTTATTGCAGATAAACTGTGGACTCACACAAAGTCTTTAGTGTTGGGATGCAGCCCAGGGTGAATTCTCCTCTGTCTGACCTCCACACACAGCCAGTTTGATTAGTCATGCCTGTCTGCTCAAGGCCAACCGGCCGATGACTCATTAATAACTTCTCTGCTTAGTTTGCTGTGGAGTGATCAAAAAGCTAAACTTCGCTCTGAACTGAAACGTAAATCAAGAGCTGTTCAGGAGGAATTCATGTGATACAAACATGTTTTGTGTCACTGTTGCTCACACACACAACACACACACACACACACACACACACACACACACACACACACGTACACACACTTTACATCGATCAGTTTAATTAAAGAGGGTCTGAGCAGAGGTCTGTACGAGCGCACATAACACAATGTTTAATCATGTTTTACAGCCCCAGATAGAAGTAAGGTGACATTTGCTGGAGTCGACCTCTGAAACTTTTCATGTTTGATGTTGTTAAAGGGGCCCCGGGGTCTCCAGGGCCCCAAACAGCATTATTGTATTATTACATCGCTGCTCTTTCTGACCGCGGCTGCTTGTGAACTGATGGATCATCGTGCTGCTGCGGCCTGTGCCGATCAGGACTGACTGTGCTAAGATTTGTTTTTTTAAGACTGAATTTATGCACGCTGTGTTTTTGACAGGTCCTTTCCGGATCAGGTCCAAAGACCTCTGGTTCAGGATGGATTGTTGCCTCACCTCTGTCTCTCTGTGTGTCTCTTGGACTTACGCATATTGTTTACTCTGACCTCCCTCAGTCCACCCAGGCATCATTATTTGAGGGACCTTATATTCACCATCCACAGCATCAGTAATTGAAACTGAGTTGTTGGATTCTTCACTTTGCAGATGTTGCTCTCTGGCAGTGAAGGACAGACGGGCTGAGCCACACAGTGATGAGCAACATTAGACAATTAAATCACTGGGAGGTTGGTCTGTTACGAGGTTTAAGAGTCAAGACTTTGATCTTTTCAAATATATATTTCCAGCTTAACTGATGAGTGAATTAAAATTAGGTTTTGTCCCAACTCTCAAGCTTGAGTGATATTTTATTTAAAGAGCTGCTGATGCAGATAGTGCCGATACTTTACATGTTCCCAACCTGCAGGTCGCCAAACCTTCACAGGGGGACAATTGCTCTGAGACAACAAGGGAGGCTGAACTTCCCCTAAAAATTCATAGAAGAAATGGTCAAATATGCACTATTGAATTTACATTAAAATAAGAATTTGCATTGCATTAAACGTGCGCTGGGATGTGTTTAACATCACGACTATGATGTTCAAACGTCAGCTGTTTATCACCAGTTTTCAAACGCGACCTCCCTGTCATACACTCTCGTGTCAGCACAGTGGACGCGGAGCCTCCAAGCATTCCTATGAGACAGCGCTGAGCAGGTTGTTTCATGCAGCAAAGCGAGACGCTCATTGGATAAAGGCTCAGCTTCCCTGGGACCTGATGGAGCGGTAGGCGGGAGAGGACGCTCGGTGTCTGCATGATGATTGGAGGAATTGTCTAAAAGGCTGAACCTCTTTGTGATTGACAGCACTTTGCCAACTAGTGTTTTGGAGGTGTAACTGCAGAGTGACACAGACACACCACCACACAAGTAGAAATGCTCATAATGGTGTAGGCGACATGCGTTCCGGAGTTTTTTATTTCCATAAGCCATAAAGCTAATTTTCACCATTTGTACAATACATACATAACACACACTGTAAACAAGGATTAGGGTGTTTAAACCCATCTGAAAATCTTTGAGGTGTGTGTTGCTGTGGTTCTATGGCATGTGTGTGGTTGAAAAACGGCTTCAGTTAAATGTTCCTTTAATAAGTTACTGCCTCGCCACAATATGACACATTTTATGATGTAAACTTAAAGTGAGCTTCCCCAGTTTGAAAGATCAGCAGCCGCCACTGGTCGAGAGGCCTTCTTGATTTTAAGGGATGTGAGAAAACTTTCTAAAAATATACAGCAGACCTTTATCTCAGCATTTCATTTATTTATGTAGCTAAAACAATATTAAATTGTTAATTTTAAAGTTTAGATTATTATTTAAGACATAAACTTAAGATAAGGACACGGGGAAAGACATGAGCACCAGCTGTATTCACAGAGCCTTCACTCATCCTGCATTAGGAAAATACACAGTTAAAACAAACATGGCCGAGAGTCAGGGACCAGAAAACACTGAATCTGACAAAAAACAGAAGCCTTTTAAATATGTATGATTGATAACATAATAAAATGCATATTACAGACAGAAAGATTTCTTTAAAAGTTCCTAAAAACATCAAGAAAACTCACCTGATGAAATATTCACAGGAAATAATCAACTCAATATTCATCCACATCACTGGTGTTACACAAACTTCCTGCAGTGATGCCTTTAATATTTGTATCATCAGTACAGTTACTGTTATGTACCGATTATTACAAAGGGTCCCTTAAGGTTACAGTTGGGAACTGCTGCTTTACACCAATATGTTCTTCCTCTACAGGAAATACTGTCTCTCAAAACAGGAAGTATACACAGGCCGTGCCTCTGCCCAGTTGTGTCACTGCTGACTACACTTAAAAGTGAAGTTTCATGAGATAAAGGCACACAGTATCAGTCTGGTCAGAAAAGGACACATACAGTATCAATGAGACGTGTGGATGATTTCATTAAAACATTTAGTAAATATACTGAGGTGATATTGTGGAGACGTTCTTATTAATTTGACTGCTGTGATTAAATAAAGTTAAATACGATGTTGGACATAATTAGAAGGTGTCTGGTTATCAGAGGACAAGGTTATTGTGCGTCTCCTGTGAGTTGTTGTCTGTGTTGTTAATCAGGTGAGAATCTGCCATGTCTGTAATCTGTGAAGTAAACACTTCACTGCAAATTACCTTCCCTTCATATTTCAACAACACAGAGGTCGTCTGATGATATGGTAACCTCAGCCATGATTGGGCGCATGCTTTTTCTGCCCTTCCTCCTCTGGGTGAAGAATCACTGAGGCAGCAGTGGAAATTATTCAGAGAAGCTTTTTGCAGCATTTTTGGGTTCAGGAGGCTCAGAGAGAGAGAGTGAGAGAGAGAGAGACAGAGAGAGAGAGAGACAGAGAGAGAGAGAGAGAGAGAGAGAGAGAGAGAGAGAGAGAGAGAGAGAGAGAGCTCAAATTCAACTGTGAAAGAAAAATCTTCAGCTGTCAACAGATGCAGCTCTCACCTCTTTGTGCCACTGCTGCACCCTGTGCTGTCACATGTTCATCACATCCAGAGGAACTCCTTGATGGTCAAACAGGTTTTGTCTTTGTGCTGCATGAAACAGGCCAAGAGGTCACTAAATAATGTGACCCTCTGTCCAAACCACTGTCAGCACAGCACAGTCACATCAGCTGGACTTTGTGGTAAGTGCAGTACCTGCAGCCCGATCAGGATGCACAGGTCGTCCAGCTCCTCCAGGATGGAACATCCATACGTGCGGTCATAGAAGGTTTGCTGTGTCTCCCAGCACAGTCTCAAGAGCATGGAGGAGACACCAGGTGTCCAGAGCTGGACACCTGGTGTCCAGAGCTGGACAGGGCCGTAAAAGGGCATCAACCCAGCAGCAGGACCGCTATCTGCTCCTTTGTGTGAGGAGGAACCGGAGGAGCACTGCCAGAGCCCTACAACATGACCTCCAGCAGGCTACTGGTGTGCATGTTTCTGACCACAGTGTCAGAAACATGCACACCAGTAGCCTGCTGGAGGTGCTGATGGTCTGGGGAGGCAGATCCTTGGAAGGTCACACAGACCTCCATGTCATAGCCAACAGTACCCTGACTGCTATTAGGTACCAGGATGAAATCCTCAGAGCGACTGTCAGACCTTACGCTGGTGCAGAGGGCCCTGGGTTCCTCCTGGTGCAAAGGGCCCTGGGTTCCTCCTGGTGCAGTGGGCCCTGGGTTCCTCCTGGTGCACGACCCGGCCTCATGTTTGCAGTGTGTAGGCAGTTCCTGGATGATGAAGGCATTGATGCCAATGACTGGCCCTCTCGTTGAGCACCTATGGGACGTTATGTATCGCTGCATCCAACGTCACCAAGTCCCACCACAGACTGTCCAGGAGCTCACTGATGCCCTGATACAGGTCTGGGCACCATCCTCCTTTACCCTTAAGTCTTTTGAGCAAACTACTGGACCCTGGTCTGTAACGTTTCACAAAAAATTACAGCTGTGAAAAGGAGGAATTGGACACTGCGATCTGACGACATTTACGGTACAAATTTCATTTCAGGGAAGTGACGTCAGCCAACAAATGAAACCTAACAAACAGATTAAAGTGTCATGTTTAGCTCGCCAACATTGTCAGAAAGCTGTCCAACGTTAATTGACATAACGACTCGCTGTAATCATGTTTAACATTTGTGAGATCAGACACTTCACTGGTTGGTTGTGCACGTCCGACTCACAATCAGCTTTAAAGCCAATAATTGTTTAACATACGAGGTATCTGACTCAGTTTTTGTTGCTGTCAGTGTACAAACACAGAAATAAGCATGAGGCTGCTATATGAAGCCATCTGGGGTCTCATTGTCATTATTTGGTTTTGCACATAGAGTATGGAGAGAATGGAAGCTGTGAAAAAGACAAAAGCTCTGCATGTCTATATACTGCTGATATTCACATGAACGGTTAAAATCAATATCTCTACATCAACACATGGAGATGATTCATCTTTATCTGGTGCAGTTACAGCTTTTATCACCCCTTTGCTTCTTGATGTTTTTATCTCCAGGAAATAAAGGAGGAAAAAAAGGAGCAGCGTGCTCTCGTCGAGTAAACAGAATAAAAACTGAATATCATAACCTTAGAACTACAAGTTTCCATCTGACATTTTGGGCAGAAATGCCGCAGGGCACGCCGTGCGAGAGGAGATTCACAAACATGTTCATTCAGGTGGGTTAAACTTGGTTGTAAAGTGTTGGTCACATTTGTCGGCTGTGAGGTTTTAAACCTTTAAAGCTCATCTCCAAATGAACTTATTGATCTGAGCTGATGGTTTTAAATAAAAGTGACTGATGCTGCTGAAGGAAAACAACTGCTCCTGGATCCATATTATCTATTTGTTCTTTTTATTTGTAACAGGACCGTGTAGAACATTAAACATAAATGTTACTATCTGATGGATTCTACCAGAGTTAGCTTGAAGCTCAGTTTCTTCTGCAGCTCACAATTAAAACATGCAGACAATAAAAGAGCAACACTGAACAAACGAGACAGCAAGACAAGACACGCAATACAAAGTACACAGAGTACTACATCACACACACACACACACACACACACACACACACACACACACACACACACCATGACATAATTAGCAGCCTTATCCTCCACAGTCTCTGTTAGCCTTGGTGTGGCCTTTATGAAGCTAATTGCTTCAGCTGCAAAGGTGGCGGACCCTGCCACCCTCCAGTGGTAACCAACTGTCAGGCTAAATGACCTGTGGGCGACGCACACACACACACACACACACACACACACACACACAGACAAACATCGATCACCATTTCGAGTGTATTCACTAAGCTTGCCGTGTTGGTCGGTGTTACTGGTGTTACACACCAGTTGTATTATTTGCACACTGCCCTCACTGTTGTTTTTTAACCAATACTTACAGTTTATAATTGTAGCGTCCGTCGTCTGTCTGTAAATGTGTGCTCTGTGCAGCAGCAGCAGGATCACAGTTCAATAATTAGCCCGGACGTAATCAGAGGATTCTGTGTCAAAAGCAAAAGTGTCTATTTTACAGTATTTCAGATTTAAACTCAGGCTAACAAGGAGCCTGAAAACATTAATGAGGAAAACTGTGCTGGTAACACGGCTAAGAAGGTTTGCAGCCTGTCGATCGGCAGCTCCTCCTCTAACAGCTCACTGTGGCTGCTCCGTCCTGTCCCTTCACTTCCTGCAGTATCTCAGACTGACCTGCTGTCAGCTGAGGCTGAAATGACTGCTCTTGTTTTGTAGATGTATTTCTGATGGCTGATCGTGGTGGCACTGCTGGTACTGACAGACACATTGCTTTTCTTGTGACTACTTTTTGTCACGTTGTGTTTCACCAGTTAAAGGTCCAGAGTGTAGGATTTAATGTTATATTTTCTTTAGTGTTTAATCACCTGACAATCAGAATGTTTTTGTTCCCTCAGAATGAGCTGTTTATATCTACACAGGGAGCAGGTCCTCGTCTACGGAGATCGCCATGTTGAACGCCATGTTTCTACAGTAGCCCCGAATGGACAAACTAAACACTGGCTCTAGCTAGTTCATGTTTTTGCATTTTTGCATCAGCCACCATTATGTTTCTGCTTCTTAACAGTGAGATGGATAAGTCAGAGTTTACAGTGAAGCTGGGGACAAATGAATTATTTGTGGTGTCAAAGTTGTTGAGAGCATAAACAGAGAGACGTTGAGCTTTTCAAACTTTTGAAACCTTTTTCAGGCGTTTAAACCTGTCACACACTGCAGGAGACATGACACACACACACACACACACACACACACATTATTTTATACAACCTGTCACCTTGATTCTATTTTCTGAGACATGAATTAGCCTCGCTGGATTAGTTTAAAGAGAGAAAAAAATCATTTTGACTAAAACTTCACGAAAATGTCAGGACTTTTCTTCGACTAAAACTGAAAGATGAAAATGACTGACAAAAACTAATAAACATTTTCATCTAAGAACTGCGGAGAGAGTTTCTGCCTCAAGAGAAGGAGTTTAGGTATTTCCGTGTTTTGTTCACAGTGAGGGTAGAATGGAGCGTGAGATGCATCTGCACTTTGGTGAGGCGTGTGCAGTGATGCAGGTGCTGCGCCGGACCGTCGTGATTCAGTGGGAGCTGAGCCAGAAGGCGAAGCTTTACATTTCCTGGTCCATCTCCATCCCAACTCTCACCTATGGTCATGAGCTCTGGGTAGTGACCGAAAGAATGAGGTCACAGATACAAGCGTCTGAAATGAGTTTCCTCTGTAGGGTGTCTGGGCTCAGCCTTAGAGATAGGGGGAGGAGTCAGACATCTGGAGGGAGCTCAGAGTAGAGCCGCTGCTCCTTCATGTTGAGGTGGTTCAACATCTGATCAGGATCCTCCTGGTCCAGCTGGTAGGAGGCCCCGGGGCAGACCCAGAACACACTGGAGGGATTATAGATCTCATCTGGTCCTCCAGGAGGAGCTGGAAAGCATCACTGGGGAGAGGGACGTCTGGGGTGCTTTGCTTGGACTACTGCTCCAGCGACCTGGCCCCAGATAAGCAGATGAAAACTGATGGATGGATCTAAAAACTTAGACTAAATCTAAAGTAGCTGCCAACATTACACTGACTCACTGTGTTCAACTGATCCGGGATCAGATAAACAACAGCAACAATAACTGTGCACAACTAGCTTCCATTGTTTCCAGTCAGTAGGAAGAACACCGGCTAATTTCCATTTTGGCTGCCATCACAGGAGAGAGACCTGGTGAGAGGCTTTTTCCACAGACTGCTCACTGATGTGCTTACACTGCAGCAAGTGTAAAGTAAAAGACCGAGTAGTGAATATAAGAAGACATACGCAAAATAAAGACCACATATCTGTCTTGGAGAGACAGATGAACTTACATGGTTTCAGCATCAGCTCAGAATAAACAGATTTCAGTCATCTACAATTCTTTATGGACACGTTAACACTGAGCTATGAGCTCTGACACCTCTGCCCACGACTCACACAGTGACTCTGTGTACACGAGGTAATATATGCACACACTACC
Organism: Epinephelus moara; assembly: GCF_006386435.1. Taxonomy (NCBI): domain Eukaryota; kingdom Metazoa; phylum Chordata; class Actinopteri; order Perciformes; family Serranidae; genus Epinephelus; species Epinephelus moara. Next base: position 51,342,596 of record NC_065529.1, on the reverse strand, counting down.
CGCAAACAAGTGCACACATGAAAATGCCTACATGCACAAACACAGTGACACACACACACACACAGACACACACACACAGACACACACACAGACACACACACAGACACACACACACACACACACACACACACACACACACACACACACACCAGTACACACACACACACACACACACACACAGACATAC
>NC_065529.1:51334227-51341083 GCF_006386435.1 Epinephelus moara | reverse complement strand
TAACAGGCGGCTCGCTCAGTGTGTGACGTGCACTTGGAGATAAAATATAGGCCTATATTAATGAAGGTTCATTAGTACGGTTTGTATTTCTCTGTAATGTAGCACAGTGTTAACAATGTTACTGATACTATTCTTTCTCACACCTTCAACTCAAGCCTGAGTAGCTCCAGCACAGACATTAGACTCTCAGTCTGAACGTCTGTGGGTTAGAGAACAACAAGCTGTCAAACAACGTCAAACTGTTGCCTTAAGTTGCAGTGGGTTAGGGTGAGCTACTCTGTCAAGACAGAGGCAAATATTTCCCCAAAAGAAAAAATAAAGTCACCGTCAACAGAAAAAAAAAACAGGTCAGACTACAGTTTGGTCAAATTTTGCCCTCAGGCGATGCTCTCAGAGAAGATTTAGGAAACAGTGAAGGTCAAGGTCATTTTAATGATTGAGAACAGTTTGTCCCGTGTTCCTGATGTTCTTTGTATAATTTGTGATATTTAAGTAATAAACCAAAGTTGTACCTGATGTAAATCATCTAATCAGTGTCCTGTAAACAACATGAAAGCCAATGTTTTTTTATTGTTTAACATTTAAACAGATACATGTAAACAGTTGGCAGCATTTTAAACTCCACTCCTCTATAATATGACAGGTTTTACTGCTGAAGGTGGAAATCAGCAGCTTCTCAGAGTGGGAAGGAAGAAAAAAGAGTAAAGTAAACCCAAGTGAAGAACAAACATGCTCCACAAAATGGAGGGCAGAAAATGTCAAGCTGGTTAGTGATGCTGCTTTCCCTCTGCAAGTATAAAAGTGGAGTCTGCAAAAACACATAAAATCCCTGCACAGAGTTGAGCCTGCAGTTTGGTCACACCGCCGTCTGGCTGAAAACAGATGATGCCCCCGACTGTGTGCATAGATTAATAAAAGACGTCCTAATTTAATCTCTTTTTAAACAACTTGTTTTATTCAGTTTGTTTTTTTAAATGGCTAATTAAAACAAAATGGGCATTTATTTACTTTCTATAATCAAATCTAAACCCATCACACCAACAGCTCTGGTATTAGACACTTTTATAGGCAACAGACTGAGTTCCACAAGGGAGGGATTAAACTCGTTCCCATTTTCAGAGCCAGGGATCTGGACTGGGTGGATTTTGCAGTGATGGCATTCACAGAAATGAGCTTTGTGCACATTTTAAGATGCAAACCTGACCACTGGAGAGACAGAGCAAACTTCAATAGGCTAGAAAAAGACAAAATTAATAACTTTACTAAACACAGGGAAGGATGTCAGACCTACACATCTGTATGTTTGTCTCAGCAGGAAACGGTTGATTAATTAACAGGTAATTGACTGATTTTCAGCCACCAGAGATCAAACGATAAAACTAAGCAGTGCTGATCAAATACAGATATGAAGAATCTGTTATTGTGTTGCCTATTTCTCGTCTCAAATTTTTCAGAATCATATTTTAGTTTACTGTTCAACTGTAAATCGAGATTGTTTGTTACCAGCCGATCACTATCTTGTTTCCTTTGTCAAAACAGCCAAGCTTGCATCATGGGTACATCCCAATACCTTTGCTCACATCCACGTTCCCCTGTGAAACTCCACTGATGTTGTATCAGATCAGTCTGATCAGCTGAAGCTTCCAATCAACAACTGATATTCAATAAGAGGGCGTGTTGGTTGGTCAAAGACTTTCTCGAAGGTTGCTCTCATGTGGCCTCGCTCATCGCTCCTCAGAGATCCCTCCTCTCTTCTCTTCGACTCCTCTGAGCGTAGCTATTTAAGGAATTGGGACATCCTTCGAGATGGTGGGTCTTAATCGATTTCTGGGTCAAGGTAGTGAGGATAGAGGAGTTGAGGAGGGATATTGGGATGAACCCTATGCCACCCACCAGCGGAAGCGTTTATTGGTCAGGCACGGCGCAGTGTATTCTGGTAGTCGTAGATTTTTTACCTCTCGAGCACAATGCATTGGCTGATCCTCACCTCTTCAAAGAACTGTTTGAGAATTAAGACTCAGGTTTAAGGGTCTGGTTAGAATTAGGTTAGGTTGGGGTTAAAACGCAACACTCTGAAAATAGCGCTCCGAGGGGCACAGGCTCAGGGACTGGAAGTATGGGAATACTTACAAATGTCCTTTTATGAGTCCTGATGGGGGTTGGAAGAGCCCCATGAGCATTACAATAATTTAAGATTTTGGATGAATTCTGAGGCTACTGGGCCACTGCATATTTGGGGCAACAGGAAGTTTATTTATTAGAAGAAGTGGTTAAAAGGAGTTCTTTCTGCAGGAGCGGATCCCTAGAAAGGTTAAGGTTCAGGTTAGAATTAGGTTAGGGTTGGGGTTGGGTATTTACAGTAAAACTTCAATTTAAAGCTTCGTCCCAATTAAAAGTCCAGTCCCTTTTACTAGCCTGGTGTAGCTATACATTTTGACAAAAAAAAGGCCTGTCTTGATTCGACGCCTGGTCTGGTTGCCAAGCAGGTCATTTTTATTGAAGTTCTTTAGATGTATACAACAGGTTGTTGGCTACCCACCTGTTTAGATTCCGCATATGAATATAACTGTTTAAACTTTTGTCAGTATGGAGCTGCTACACATTGTTAGCTCAGTTAGATTCTCCACAATCCAATCACTGAGTTCATTTTACTGAAACAATGAGCACCACAGAATAATTCAATCAGACTTATCCGGCCTGGTAAGAGTATAAAAAAACCCTATGACTCCCTATGTTACCTCTGAAGCAGTCAGCAGTCAGAGAGTCCAATTATGTGTCCATTCCTCAGTTACCCTGCAGGTTATTCATATTCCTTTAGTCTGTAAGAGTCCTCAGATCAAAAGAATCAAAATGGTTTTTCATAAAAAAATGGAGCCAATTTGTGAGTAATGTTTTAACAGGAAAAACAAGGTGGTGGTGTGTCGACATGCCGGGTGCTGTAATCCTCAAGTGCTATAAAACAAGAATCGTAACTCTTTCTAATTTTTACAAAAGTAATATTCATACAGGTTTGAATAAACAGTTTGATTGTATTTCCTAATCTTTGCTGAGCAACAATTTTGTGTGAAAAGAATTTAAGGCCTGTCCTATACAGACACCAGTCAGTTCAGTGATTTAAGCAAATAATAGCCCGGGCTATTCATTGAAATTTCACGGTAGGCAGGGTAAAGGGCCATTATGTCACACAGACAAAAAAAATACAAGAATGTGTGTGTTTGTGTGTGAAGAAGAGAGAAATACTACAGCAAACTACAGTACTACTAATTCTAACTTCCTCATCACCGTGACAGTACCTGTTGTAGAGGAGACCATGTATTAGTGATTGTCAGTCTGGTCAGCGCTTCCTTATTCTCAGTTTCCCTCAGAGGCACCGCACAGAGAACGCTCCCCTTTAGGTAACAAATGACATCATGCTGAAGTCCAATTGTAGCAAAAATTTTATCTCAGTTGTTGTGGATATAACCACTGCCTTTGCTATAGTAGATCATAATATTTCATCAGATGATCTGAAGAAGTGGGTTGAAATATTTGCTCCTTTGACCTGTGGAGTTCCTCAGGGATCAGTCCTGGGGTCTGTTTTATTCTCCCTATACACGTTTCCGTGTCTGTCAGTTTGGCTGTGTCTTGATTTTGCCATGCTGATGATGTCCAACTCTACAAATCTGTCAAACCTGGTGAACTTTCAATTCCATTTTATTTAATTGTCTTAAACTGAGTAGTGCCTGGGTGTCTCTTAGTTTCCTGCAGTTAAATCAAAACAAAGCTGAAGTTCTGGTATTTGTACTCACCTTTTCAGACCTGCTTATAAAGTCTGATTAATGTTGTGTTATTTATTTTTAGTGTGTTTTATGATCATTTTAACTTATGTAAAGTGTCTCTGAGGACCCTGAAAAGCACTCAGTAAATTAAATGTATAATTAATTATTAAAAAAGACCTTTGAATTATTACAGCAGCACTTAGTTGTTCTCTCAGGGCTGCTGGTTAAGTATATTAAATATAAATATCATCTTGAAACAGATTTATTCTCAAAGGCATTGTTTTGATGCGTCCTTGTTCCCCAACAGCTTTTTCCTGTGTTTTACTTAATATTTTTACTCAGAGAGCAAACAGTCTGTGACAGAGGCTGCTCCTTATAACAAACGAGGTAGGCGTGGATTATAACACTTCAATAAAATTACAGTAAATATGGCTTGATGTCAAAGAGTCAGGATTCAATCATTTGGTGATTTACACATTTTTATTTTTCGTGTGAACCGTAGTTTTCTTGTCTCTGCAGTGGTGAGAGCCGCGGCCGGAGGCATTATGTTTTTGGTTTGTCCGTCCATCCGTACGTACCTGTGTCTCCCATTTTCGTGAGGGTGATATCCCAGGCACGCCATGAGGGAGTTTCTTAAAATTCAGCACAAACTTTCACTTGGAACTGATGAGAATTTGGTGGTCATGGGTGATAGGTCAAGGTCACTATGACCTTGTCTGTCTCATTTTTATGAAGTCAGTATTTCAACAACACCTTAAAGGGATTGTTTTAAATTAGCACAAATGTTCACTCGGACTCTGCAATTTACTGATAGGAAGTTCGTATTTAAAGGTCAAAGTTACTGTGACCTTGCATCCCTGTCATTCTTTTAACCACAATGCTCAATTATTAATTATTAAAAATTTCTTCAAATTTGACATAAATGTCCACTTGGACTCAGAAATAACCTGATTAGAATTTGGTGTTTAAAGGTCAAGGTCACTGTAACATTATTTCAAATGTAGTATCTTAAGAATGCCTTGAGGGAATTCTTTCAAATTTGACAAATCTTAACTTCAGGTAGATAAAACAATGAACTGACTAGATTTTGGTGGTCAAAGGTCACTGTGACCTTGCATCTATCTTATTCTCTGCCCTTTCTCACAAAAACACTGAGGGAATTTCTTAAAATTTGGCACGAACATCCACTTGAACTTAACGATGAACTGATTAGATTTTGGTGGTCAAAGGTCAAGGTAACTGTGACCTCATGTCAGTCTTTTTCTTGTCATTGCGACATCTCAAGGACCACAGGGTGGACTGGTGGGCGGAGACATACAACTGTGTGGCAGTAATTCTAGTTTAACCAATTCTGTTAATACGTCTTCTTACAAGAAAACATTTCAGCCTGATATGATTTTGTTTACAGCGTCTCACCCCTCCTCATGACTTTATGGCCGCATATTCTTAATTCACAGAAGGAGCTAAAAGGGAAATAGTGCAGGAATTTCAGACTAAGTGTATTACAAACCAACCCACTGCTTTGGCTGCTCAGCCTGGCAGATGCCAGAGGCATAACGATTGCCATTTGGTTGATATGTTTGTCCAAAGCGCCTTTCAGTGCCATGTGTGCATACATTTGTAGCATGTATGGCCCCACTGGGAGACGAAGTCCTAACTCTGGCAGAGTCAGTGACATGCTCCATCTATTCAGCTCTACAGGACCAAGAAAACTTTCCTACTTCTGCCATCCTCATTGGCCAAGAGCTCAATTGTTTTTGCCAGCATTGCACAACAAATACCATCTATGTCCGCCCAACCAAAACCACATCCCTCTGTGGAAAAGAGGAGCATATGTCAAACTGGTTTGTGACTATATTCTTGATATTTCAAGTAGACTGCATTCTGCAAAGACAACAAGGTATTTTCAGGTCTCTGGGGCTGCAGTAGAATTTTCTTAGCTGAAATTACTGTATCACAATATTGAATTATCTGACGAGGCAGAACCACATCAGAGAATTATCACTGCCTGCTTTTATGAGATTAACATGTTTCAAAGGGTAAAATTCAAGTGTTTCAGGTTAAGTCTTTCAAATACCGTCCACAGAAATCTTTGAATAATAGCCTGACTGGATGTCTGGCGCCCTATTGCACGCCTTATTACATGACAAATGTGCGTTTGTGTGTGTGTGAGAGGGGAGTGTGAGAGATGAAAGGAACTTTGAGAGAAAGAGAGAAGGAGACAGCCATCCAGAGCAGTTAAAATGAGATCTCACATTATGCCTCGTCTTCAGGCGCAAAATTGGAGTTGTCCTCATTTTCCTCACAAAAACAGGGTACAAGGCTGTCCTCGACAAAACAATATCACGCTACTTTCTTTTCAGTTTCACATTCCCTCTGATCAAGACCACTTCTGAACCGCCAAACTCCTGGAGTTCAGCGTGAGGAGCGGCAGTAATCACCGTCAGGTTGTGTTGCTCTTTCATCAGTGGGACAAATAAGACTATTGTCTGGTTTTAATGAGATGTCCCTCATTCTGTTGTTGTGGGCCGATGTACCACTTAATGGCCAATCAACGAGTTGCCGGGCAACAGTGTGCCTAAATGGAGTTTTTAAAAAGCCTGGTGTTGAGTGGACTTGGTGATTAGATTGATGTCATTAAGAGGCTTGTAGAAATCTCAGGATGACCTGATTGTCTTAAGTGGGATGTGTCTATTTGTGTTTCCGCAAACCTGTCTCACTGTCCCACTGTGTGTGAGACCAACTTTGTCTGTTCATTACATGTAAAGCCAAGGGCGCCATTCGCACTGAGGGAAAAAGAGACAAGGACACTGTTCACACAGGGGGACAGAGAGACAATGACATAATTTACACAGAGGGATAGAGACAAGGGAACCATTCACAGACAGAGAGTGACATGGACACCATTCACATAGATGTTTAGAGACATGGACACCATTCACATAGATGGTTAGAGACATGGACACCATTCACACAGATGGTTAGAGACATGGACACCATTCACATAGATGGTTAGAGACATGGACACCATTCACATAGATGGTTAGAGACATGGACACCATTCACACAGATGGTTAGAGACATGGACACCATTCACA
>NC_065529.1:51325384-51332901 GCF_006386435.1 Epinephelus moara | reverse complement strand
TCACACAGAGGGATAGAGACATGGACACCATTCACACATATGATTAGAGACATGGACACCATTCACACAGAGGGATAGAGACATGGACACCATTCACACAGAGGGATAGAGACATGGACACCATTCACACAGACAGACAAATTACTCCAACATGTCTGTCAGCCCCTCCTTCAGCCTCTCTCAGCCTGTTTGTCTGTCTACAGTCCTGTGACGCTCACAGTGCAGATGGATTCGCCCTAATTGAAATGTAAATGCGGTGACATTTACCACAGTATTGTTTTTATTCAAGTGCTGGCAGCTAATGACTCCACACATCAAACGCTGCGCTGCGTTTCCTACATCAGATTCTCCTCTCAGTTAAATGTAAATTTAAGCAGGGCAGCAAATGAGGCATCATAAATATAATATTGACTAATATCAACTTGTAGATTAACGTCAGAGACATTTGTCTGCCTTTTCTCAGTGAGTCGAGAATCAACGTGGGCATCACATTAACACATGAATACATTCACACCTATGCATACACACTGACAGTTAAACAGATGACTTGCACTGATAATGACGTCCACACACAAAGATGCACACATACACATCACTGCATTGTTGTGTTATGTTCCCTTATGACACTTTTTAATGACACACTTTCCACACAGCTGTCTGAAAAAAGTTGTGGAGTAGTTTCTGCACCAGTAGCAGAGGTTTGATAATACTGGAGCTAATAAGCTCTGATGGCTTCCTTCATTTTGGATTCTTAGGCTCTCTGTTCGCTCAAGGTCAGCTCTGTACAACAGTTTATTGGTTAACAGTGTCCAAGTTGTGTCAAAGGTTGAACATGCTGCAAAAAATTAGCACAGATTTACTTCCTTCCTGCAGGTTCAATGATTTCAGCTTTTCTTTGGCGTCTTTTTTCAACAGCTACTGTTTGTGCCACCAAGACTTCATATTTGGGTGTGGTCATAGATTGTATAAAATGATAGACAAAAGCCACTGTAATGTCACCCATGGGTTCAGGGACTCCCATTTTAAAGCCTCATATTTGGCATTTTGGCTGTCGCCATCTTGGATTTTTGGAGCCAGAATCGACAATATTTCTACAAGGAAGTGGAGCCACTGCTAGCTGCTAGCTTGACTAGCACAGTGCATTTACAGCTATGGTTACTGTCATCATGCTCATGCTAATTTTCACTGGTAAACTTGCTTGAAACCATGGAAACCGTGGTACTTACTGGAAAAAAGTGAGTATCCAACTCCTCAGAGGGTCTAAGAGGACAACCCAACATGTTCTCATCCCAAATCGTCACATATCGCCGCTTTGTCAGTGAACTTTCACGTCCACATATTATATAATAAGTATCCTCCTACATCTACTGTTGACATTCTTGGACGCCACAACCAACGCCACAACATCAGCAAAAGCACATAGGTTAGGTTCAGAAAAAACATCAAGGTTTGACATTCGACATCAACACATCTGAAGATATGTGGTTTTCACTGGACAGGAAGAAGATGAAAAATTGTCATCTGTAAAGGAACTTAAGCTGTCAGAGGTAAATATTGTGCTTCTTACTGCGCTGCATTTGTCTGAGATGTGGAGGAGCAGAAGGATAAAGGAGCATAGACTGAAACACACAAGTAAGATATCTCAAATTTGTGCTGGAGTACAGGACTTGAGCAAATGTACTTAGTGTACTTAATGAACCTGCTTTTTATCATCCCCCCTGCACGTGTGTGCACTCTCCGTGTCACCTTTTCCACGCCTGATGAGTTTGCACCCCTGAACTTAATGATATCATTAAAACACACTGGAAGCAGCAGCTGCCACATTTGTTTCCTTCCTCGTTGGCAGACACATTGATGACACCTATGTAGTTTGTATTTGATTGATGGAAGTTGTAAAAATACTGTACAACCCTAATCTGATTTACAATATAATAACTGACATCTGACTGAACTCTGACTCTCAACAGTCCATTTATGTTATTAACTTTGACTAAACACAGACATACAAGTTTTATGTATGCAATAGTACATATCCAGCAAGCATTTTTTGGTTTAAAAAATGTCTAATAGCCGTCTACATGAAGACCTGACGTCTAGGCTAAATCACGGCTGAATTTGGGTTGTCAGTGAAAATTTGGTAGACGTCTAACCATAGCCAAAGTGTAGACGTCATCAATTATACGGCTATGTAAAGACCATGTCCAAAAAATGGAGATAAACATATTTTAATTACTGTTGACTCTCCATACGTGATTGAATATCATACCGCATGCCATCTGCAATGGCGAAAATTACATTTAATCAATTTCAAAATTAAATTGGCTAGATTTGGGTTACATGTAGCTAGACTAAATCGGAGCTAAATATAGCCAATACGTTTAAATCACGACTATTGCTTGCTGGGATACAACTTAAGTAATCAAACTTTCTTGCAAAGCTAAGCAGTCACAAATGTAACGCTTGTAATAAATCAGCTGTGCTTCGGCGTTCTTCATTCCCAGTTCAGACCAGTGATTGGCGACGAGATGAAACCGTTTCAGACCGTTGCAGAGAAAAGTGTCAGTGGTGTGAACTGGCCGGTCTGAGCTGGACTCAAGCCGGCTGATGGTGTCACCTGACACTCAGCTGGTCACATGGCTGGCAGCTGGTTTTAAAGCACGTCACCTGTTTCAACAGCCAATCAGCTTGTAGTGAAGTCAGCTGGTCAAGTAAAAATGGCCACAGATGGCGTGATGGCTTGCTGCAGCAGGTGCTCCGTCCCCACAGAGCCCTCTGTTTCTGTCCTCACAGTGTGCCGGTGTCAGACGGTGGGTCGCTGCTGCTGCTGGCTGTATGTGCTTATGCCCCGCCCACACACACACATTCTCATTGACTGATGAATTGGTGCTGGTTATTTATATTATTATGGCGTATTGATTATGAATACAGTCCATCTGATGCTGGTTTTGTTTCATCACTGTAGCCAGTATCTCACTATCACTAGGGTTAGGGTTAAACACAGCAAAGGGTTGCCAAGAAAAGACTCAAGACCAAGACCCCCCCATCACTTTAGAAAGTTTCATACACTATGTATGTAGTTTGTTGTTGTGTATTAAGATCACTTTGAAAACATTTTCTGTGTGCCTGGGTTGTGAAAGGCGTGTGATCTAAAAGATGAGCTAAAAGCTTTAATAGTGTTTTATGAGCCATGCTTTATGAATTAGCGGAAACCATTTAACTTCTCTCAGACATGATTCTGTTTAATATTTTAGGGGACTACGTGACAGCTTGTCATTTGATCGCTGCACTTTGGCTGTTGCCCTCTCATTAAAAACATGCAGGTGTTTCTGCAGGTTTAAGCACGTTTACACCACACTGTACAGATTATGGACGTTCCTCTGCTGGTGATTGTTTCCTGTTCATGTTTCCTCTGTCACTGGTGTGTTTGCCTGATAACGCAGCTCAGCGATTAATTTCTGTTGTTTCTTAATGTGTCAGTGTGAAGCTCTGGATTTCAAAGCTTGAGGCTTCTATTATGTGGCTAATTTGAATAATAGGTTGTAGAAACAGCCAATGTTTAATCACCCGTATACGTCTAAATGGAAATCTTTGGTGCTTACATAATATAAATACAGATAATGGTACAGAGCTGAGGGCGACCTGAGCTCGACCAGAGGCAGCGGCGACAATTTAGTATCAAAGGCTGAGACACTGACATGTGACCAGTCCTCCTACGATGCACCCACACAGGCGATTTCACTTATTAGTTTCACTTCTTCACTAAATTTCTATTTAGACTTCCTCTCAGGTGGAGGCGAGTACAGACAAAGCCTTTGTGACATCTTTATCGCTCCTCTCTCAGTGTCGTTGCAACATCCATTGTCATCGGCTTATCCAGGGCCGGCTCTCGGGGGCAGCATGCCAAGCAAAACACCCCAGACGTCCCTCTCCCTGGCGACACTTCCCAGCTCCTCCTGGAGGATCCCCAGGTGTTCTTAGATCAGATGAGATATATAATCCCTCCAGCGTGTTCTGGGTCCAGAGGGACATGCCCACAACACGGAAGGCGCGTAGGAGGATCCTGATCAGATGCCCGAACCACCTCAACTAATCCCTTTCGACACAAAGGAGCAGCAGCTCTACTCCGAGCTCCCTCTGGATGTTCAAGCTCCTCCCCCTATCTCGAAGGCTGAGCCCAGATACCCCACGGAGGAAACTCATTTTGGCTGCTTGTATCCATAATCTCATTCTTTCGGTCACTACCCAGAGCTCATGACCATAGGTGAGGGTTTGGACATAGATGGACCAGTAAATCTAAATCTTCGCCTCTTCACCACGACGGACTGGTGCAGCGCCCTCATCACTGTAGAACCTGCACCAAACCACTGATCCATCTCACACTCCATTCTACCCTCACTCATGAACAAGTCCCTGAGATACTTGAACTCCCTCAATTGAGGCAGTAACTCTTTCCCAACCCAGAGTGATCAATCCACCAATTTCTGATGGAAAACCATGGCCTCAGACTTGAAGGACTCTCATCTTGACCGCTTCACACTCGGCTGCAAACCACCACACTGCACGCTGGAGGTCACAGCGTGATGAAGCCAACAGAACCACATCATCTGCAAAAAGCAGAGACACAATCCTGAGTTCCCCCAACCGGACCCCTTCCTCGCCCCCAGCTGCTCAAGAACATCGCTAAACTCCGTCCCTCTCTCACCCTCTCTGATGCAGAGAAACTAGTCCATGCCTTTGTCTCCTCCAGGCTCCATTACTGCAACGCCCTTCTAATTGGAATTCCTGGTAAAAGTCTGCAAAAAATTACAACTTATTCAGAACAGTGCTGCTGGGATCCTCCTGAAAGTCAGAAAACACGAACACATCACACCCGTACTCCGCACCCTTCACTGGCTCCCCATCTCCGCCAGAATCAACTACAAACTTGCTCTCATCACCCATCAGTGTATCCATGGAAATGCCCCGGATTATCTCAATGAATTACTCATCCAGCAAACTTCAACCCGGAATCTACGCTCCCAAAACCAATACCTTCTCCAGCTCCCCAGAACCAAGCTCTGCACTATGGGAGAGCGTGCCTTTTGTTCTGCTGTTGTTGTTCACAAACTAAAGAAATGGGAGATCATTTTTATTTAGTTTTTACTGAAGATTTGAAGCAAACTGTAAAACGTTTGTTGCAATTCTATCTTTTTGGATTAATACTTTTTCTTTTTTTTTTTTACGAATTTGTTATATCGTCAAGAATATTGTAATTGCAAAAATACCCTGAAATTAAGTGGTGTTTAATATCAGACACGTGTCAGTTGTCTGTATGACAATATTACACAGATAGGTAAAAGCATCTCTGAGTAAAAGAATGACAAGTAAAAAATGTCTCCTTTAAATGTAACGGATCAGTGGTTTGCAGAACAGGTGATTGGGTTGTGGAACTAAACCCTATACAGTGACATCAGTTTAAACACCTGTAGTTAAAAAATAGTAGTTATTTCTCTTTCTTATGTTGAAAGGTCCCATGAGGGAGGTGAGATCAGCTCGAGACAACTTGTTATCACATATTGTTATCTCATGAAAGTTTACATTCACTGCAGTTCCACATGAAGCAGCTGTCACGCTGTCTTAAAATGTCAAAAATCCACTCATATGTAACTCGGCCCAGTTGGACGAAAGAACCTGACTCGCTCTGGAAAGGACGTCAGTGCTCACCGGTTACTGACGGACTTCTCAAGTAGAGGCAAAGATAAAGAAGCATCACATGGGAAACGGTGATGCAACAGGCTGGAAATGAAGAAGACAAAGAATCGCTCTCGTCTATCTGCGGCAGTCTGTCAGCTGGAAAATGAAAGGCTCTCTGAAGACTGGCCGTGCCATTAAAGTTGACTTAACGTTGACTTTTAGAGAAGAGAGGACCAATTTAGACTTAAAAGTGTAGTCGCGTCACAAAACGCCAAAAGCAATTAAAATCTTGATTCTCCACTTTTTAGCTTCACTGGGGAACTTTGCAGAGATAACACTGCGAACAGAAAGATCCGGAAGTGACAGTTAAACAGCCCTCCTGCAGAATGCAGCTCTTCTTACCTCACACTGGAAACATCGCTGTGTTTCTCATGTTTCTCATTCACAAAGGGCTTTGAACTGCTTTCTGTTGGCGACCCGTGGCTGCTGAGACATGTCGTTTATACCCATCATTACAAAGTCCTGCATTATCGTATATATTTCAGCATGATGTGTTTCCTATAAATGAGCGTGTTGTGACTCATTTTGCACTGGAGCTCTGATCAGGCCCAAACAATCAGGCCAGGCACGACAGGAACCTGCACAGTCTCTGTCCACGCCCAAGCAGCCCGTTCTCATTTTGAAGTCATCAAATCAAAATCAAAACTTTGTCAGTCATTTCAGCATCAGATTCACCGCCAGTCGGCCGAACAGCACCTGTCACGACACTATGATACGCAAACAGGTGGCGTCAGTTCATATTGCAGATGGACTGAACCTGTTGCAGCGGTATGATTGGCAACAGGATGGCGTCACTTTGAAATGCTGCCACTTCCCCCTACGAAAGGAAAGGTCATAATTCCCACATGATGTAATTTAAGGAGCTGGAAAGTCCCTACTGGGCGGGTGGGAGTGGCAGCGATGGGTCCAACAAACTTCAGACTTTCACTCTGAGCCTGCTGTTTGTATCCCGTGTGGATGTTGAGCCAAACCATGATGTTTTTCTCTAAACCTAACCATGTGCTTTTGCTGACATGTCGGGGTTAGTTGCGGCATCCTGGAACGTCAGCAGCAGACGTAGGAGGATACCTAGCTCGTAATATGCAGATGTGGAAGCGCACTGAGAAACTTGAGATGAGAGCGTGTTGACCCAATCTGAGCCGTATCCACAGCAGCAGTTTTAGGCCTGAGCCCATTTTAAAAAAAACTGAATTCCTACTGTTAATAAATTATTAATATTGTATTCTATATATTATTGTATATATTTTTTCATATAAAAAAAAATCATTACAAGATAAGGGCTGACGTGTTCATGGTGATGCAGATAGGAGAGGCAGAAGCAGCAACTCCAACTCCAATTGCCAGAAAAAATGTTGCCACTGTATGTTTCTACTAACTATGTTACATTTGTAAGTTATTATACAATGGATACCATACACTGCGTCACTTTAAAAACATTGATATGATGCGTATGAAACGTACAAATGAAACATGTCTATGTTTTGCAGAAACGTACAACGCTTACATTCTGCAACACATTCTGGCGACTGGACCAAGACATTTGGAGAAACAAGGACTTGTGCAAAGCAACTTCCATCAGGGTGAGCTACGAGAGCCTCCTGCATGTTTCAGAACAAACCTGAGGCCGGCTGCACAAAGCACCTTAAAGGAGCTATATGTAAGAAATCTAAAGCAAATAGTCATAAAATCCTCCTAATATGTCACAGAGCCTAAGGAATAATGTTCATATAACATACTGATCTCACCGACAACAATAGTACAGCCAGAATATTCGCATTTAAAAA
>NC_065529.1:51317785-51324112 GCF_006386435.1 Epinephelus moara | reverse complement strand
ACGCCAGTGACGTCGGGAGAATCTCAACGCTGATTGGCTTTCGCGGCACGGCGTCACGCGAATTCGCCTCAAAAGTTCAATATTTTCAACTCGAGCGATGAGGCGTTGGATGCGATTTTCGCGTCTATCGCGCCACGCTAGACGCCTCTATCGCGTTCATCGCGTCGCACTAGACGCGTCCATCGTGCCGCCCGGCGCGATTTCGCGTCTAATCGCGTCTTTGCATTGACTTTGTATGTAATCTTGACGCGCGAATTTGCGAAATCGCGTTTGGTGGGAACACAGCATAAGATGCAGTCAGAGGTACCTTATGTTTTTTTGTCCTTACTTGTTTTGCAATGCTTTAATGAACCTTAAACAATTCCTTAAGTATAAGACCAAGATAAGGAGAAAACCTTAAGGGGAAGACTTCAGGGTGTTTTGTGCAACTGATTTAATTTAAAGGAAAATCTTCACTTAAGGTGCTTTGATTTTTACATGAATCATTTCAAGTATTTGTCTTTGAGTTTGACTGAAGGTAAACACTGAAACACTGAAACCGGCACTATGAACGATCCATCATGGCTGCCTGCACGGGAACCTACATCTGGGTCAACTGGCACAAGTCCTTGTCTTCCAGAATCTCTCCGACAGAGGTGGGAAGTACAAAGTTAATTGCTTGCGTGATTAAAGTAGAGCCGTCTTTCTGTTTTCCAGCTGGCGTCCACTCTAAGTCTTTTCATTTTGACACCGTTCACCTTCACAGCACACACACAGCACATCCATCAGACAGCTCCTGATGCTGCTGACAGAGGTTTCCACAGCCTTCTGTTTATGTAGGGTAAATATACTGATTATTGTAACACTCAATGCTTCTTCCAATGTGTCTGAGCAGGTGACAAGAATTGAAGTAGATTAGAACAATAACAGTGAGCACTGAGTCCAGTTAGAGGTACAGATTGTTGGCCTTCTGTTCTTGTTGACCTCTGTGTTCAAACTTTGAAAGAAAGTGTGACCTCCACTTCAGATAGATGCAGGCTCGTCTTCATGCCTTCATCGTCCCGTATGACCACCAGCCTTTGAATCCTGGCTTGATATGGAAATTCATTTCCTCAAGATAACAAACTTCAAATAGCAACTAAAGAAGCAGGTTTGTCAGTTTTATGGGACTTTTCCCCTTTCTGAAACAGAGCTGGAAACAACAACAAAAAAACCTTTAGTCTTAAAAAATAAAGCTGAGGGGGAAAATGAATATATTCAAAAGATTTTAAATTTACTGTGACTTTTTTTCTGCTGAATTAATCATCTATGGGACGGGGTTTTTTTTTCTGGATTGCCTTGAGGTTTTTGGAAGGCAACTGATGTTATGCTTTTTATCAGCAGCTACACATTGTTACTGTGAACTCACTGTAGTCAGTCTTACTGCCACCGAGCCTGTCAGCTTTCCAACACTTTAGATTCATTTTCCTCTCTTTGTGCAGTGTGGGGGGTGGAGGGTGGAGGGTGGGGGTCTCTGCTGTTGATGAGGGTGAGTTATTCCTGCTTCTTGTCAAACTAAATCTATTAAATGCATATCATATTCCCGCCAGTAGACTGCACAAACTGATAAGTAATACTCACTATTTTAGAGAGGTTAGAGATCCCAGATGTGATTGGACTGAACGCTTGTATGTTACAGTGCAGCCCAGTTACCTGAAGAAAATGCTGGCATGCTTTCCTGCAATCCACGAAATTTTTAAAAATGTTTTCATCTCATGTCGTCACATATCGCTGCTTTGTCAGTGGACTTTAACGTCTACGTATCACAAGCTAGGTATCCTCCTGCATCTGCTGCTGACGTGCCCAGATGCCATAACCAATGCCAGGGTGTCATATAAAGCACCTGGTTAAGTTAACATCATGGTTTGGCTTTCAAACAGGAAGTGAAAGTCTGGGACTTGTTAGACCCATCCACCTCCCCTCCCACCTGCCCTACATGGACTGTCCTGCTCCTTATATTACATCATTATCAGCAGCATTGCAAAACGCCATCCAGCGGCATATCACACTGGCGTGGCGGGTGCTATCCAGTCAAGTTACAACCTGACGCTGCCCGTCCGTGTATCATACTGCTGTGACAGGTGCTCAGGCTGACTGGTGGCGTTTCATACTGCTGCAAAAGGTGGCTTCTGGCGTCAGTGTCTGATGCAGAAGTCACTGACAAAGCGGCAGGATTTGACGACTTCCAGTTGAGAACGGGCTGATATGTCACATTTGTACATTTCATACATATTACATTAGTGTATCTAAAGTATATGAGCTGACTTGGTCATCAGGAGGTGGAGGGAATGGTGGATGCCATGACACCTAGGAGAGACGCCTGCCAAGCAACAAACAGCCAGTTGTAATTCAGTGAGTCATTGCCATGTTTTTGTGGGTTTTTTATGCAACCTGTTGCTGTGTTTCCTGTGGGGATCGTAAAGCTTGTTCTCATTCCAAAGTATTCAAATACCGCTGCTTTGTCAGTGATTTGCCTGTTAGACACCAAAAGCCAGCTTCCTTGGCAGTATGAGCTGCCTGCCGGCGTCAGTCTGTAATGCAGGCAGACGGAACCTTTCACAGTGTTAAGATACGCCGCTGTTTGGCTACACGGCACCTGTCACTGTAGTATGCGGACGTCATGTGATGATAAAGATGATGTGTTTTGGTAGGTATCACTCTCAGCCTACAGGAGCTGGGACGCATTCATTTCAACATGTAAACACAGCAGGTATCTGCTCTATGCGGTCTCTAACTGCAGTGATGCTGCACACTGTCAGACCACAGTCACATGTGGTGCAGCCACAGAACTCACTGTACTTACGTGCACATCAAACATGTATTTTGATGACTTGTCCTCGACAGTTTCCGCTGCCCATCAGCAGGCGTGTTGGAGACTGACACACTGAGAACAGTTCACACAGCGCCATGAAAAACTGTAAATCACTTAAAACTTCTCGCTCTGCTCATAACTCCCTCAGGACCGTCTGTTCCTGCCAGGAAGTTTCCTCTGAGGGAACTCTCTACAGGATTCCAAAAATGTGAGTGTGCCATGACGGTGAGAGCCCTGTGACTACAGGGGGTGAAAGTAGTGAGTGTGATTGGATGTGATTGTCACAGCCTTTAATGCACTTCCTACAATAGTACGTTCTCTCTGAGCCCAACCTGTAAGTGTGCCACAGGTGCACCATGGGAGCCACAAGATTACTAGAGGTGTGTCTTGGCATGCTTCAGATGCACTTGGCTGGGCGCACCTGACCTTGATGTGGCCACACGAGCCCGCCGTGTCCTCTTGTGTGCACTGAGCAGAGACTAACCATCAACTTGAGGGGGTAAAGAGATGAAAATGAACACTCAGTGCAGTGAAACAGCTGCTGATGGGATGGACATGTAAAACATGACGCATCACTAGTAACATGACATGTTCATATTATGTTGACTAGTTACTCAGACTGAGCTCGTCTGTATGTTTAAGATTCTTTTTCAGTTTAGAGCGAGTCAGCAGCAGCTGAGCTTGCCGCAGGTTTACTATGTGTGCAGTCAGTCGATAAGTTGCACGGTCAGTGTGTGACACTTGGCGGCTGTGATCATAGACTTTTATCCAGAGAAACAGATCTCCCATCAGGCCTCATGGAAACAAACCACATCTTCAAACTGCTTGTACGTTTTTCTACAAAAAGCAATGCACCAGACTTTGTACATATCCCACGTAATGATGAGCTGGTTATCCATGCATAACCCATGTCTTATGGAGGGCTGTGATCATCAGGTCTGACAGGAGTAAAGAAGGAAGTGGTCCCAGCAGATTAGTTTGGTGGATGGGTCACAAATTTCTTTCCCCCAGAGATCGGTGCTCAGAACTGTCTGAACTTTGAGTCAGTTTAAAAGGTGACTTGGGCTTCTTTTCAACCTGGACCCTGTTTCTCTGTGTTGGTCAAAGAGACTGGTGTGAACATTTTTTTAATTAGTCCAGTACTGAGGGAGTGGGCAGCAGCCGGCAGCTGTGGGACGGGAGTGATGGAAGCACACGAAGCAACTGAACATTGTCACTGTATGTCCATTAAAAGTGGTTATTTTCCCCACAGATAGGCTCAGATTGCAATTGACCTATGGCTAAGCCACGCCCCCTCCACTCACTCGGACAAACTATCAACATTCAGTGACCGGCGCTATGGCAGGTGTCACAGTACACGGCATTTCACAGGAGGCAACTGATGATTTTTGGGGACATAACGATCAGATGTCATTGAGAAGTAACCAAAAGGGCCTAAACTACGCATTGGAGGGATATATTCATCATTTTATTGTTGAGAAGGTCGATGAAAAGCTTAAATTACAAGCCAAAATTTACAGGTCACAGTGTACGCTTGTGAACCGCATCTGGTTGCCGTCACCATCAAAGACAACAAGTTAAAGTGCCACTGAAGTTAAGGTTTTTGGCTCAGAATATGAGAAAAGGATAACGGCCTTTTTACCATCTTTACCAAGAGTGTCTCTCCGTTAGTTTGGTGCTACAGTATTTACACTGAATCATTCAGCATAACGTTTGCCAACCTTTGTTATCTCTGCCATTACAGATAAGTTAATGAAGCTAAGCTCCAGAAGTTAACGTTAGCTTAACTAGAGCCCTTTGGACAACAGCTAACAATGATGTACGATCACCAAAGTACAAAACTAGAACAAAATAGGCTAATGAACTCCCAGCAAACAAGGTGACATGATGAACAACGCAGCTAGGAGCTAACGTTAGGCTAACTTTAGCTAACGTTAGCTAGAGATGTTAAAGATAACTTTATATTTCTTTCCAGCAAAGTGACAATATGTTGCCTCAAACACAATGTTGACTTACCTTAGAACAGATGTAGACATCATTGTTAATCTTATTCACGTTGAGTTGATGTTGTGGTCTAACGTTACCACACAACTTTATCCAAAGGAGACACTTTTCTCGGTTGAGATGTGGTTTAAAGTGTAAAAAATACACCTGGTCGCCCAGCCTCTCAGGATACCTTGTGTCAGAGTTGCATGTACCCCATGCACACCGTTTGACCATTTTTAAACTTCAAATCTCAGAAAAAGCTCATAAAACCGAACAAAACTGACTTTCTGTAATGCATTTCAATGGATGTCCAGGCAGAGAATGTCCCAGTGTATGGGAATGGCTATACGCACTGTGATTGGCTCATCGCGTTTGAGGGCGGGGCTTAGCCATAGGTCAATTACAGGTGTCTGAAGTGTCTCTTTACCTTTCACTTGATCTGAAATAGGGTCCAGGTTGAAAATGCCTCTGTCATACTTTAAGGTACGTCGTCATTGTGTTCCTTTTCCTGACATTAATTACTTAACTTCACATTAAGGACGTCACATCGTGTGTGGGGTGGTAACTGGTAGAATATCATCTGAACTGCTGTGTGAGGATATGTTACATATTCATAAGAGGAGTCTGACAGTATGTCATATGGAATTAATGCTCAGACAGAAAGATGTCCCGAGGACACGTTCATGTGTTCACTTCATGTAGTTTGGTTCATTAATAATGTGACAGTCGTCCTGTGATGTGGAATCAGCCTTCCTGTTTGTCCTGTTGTGTAAACTGACCCACTTATTCTGCAGTTGTCTTCAGCATCACTGAGGATTCCCTGACCAGAAATAGTCTCTACAGTGTGTGTGTGTGTGTGTGTGTGTGTGTGTGTGTGTGTGTGTGTGTGTGTGTGTGTGTGTGAGCAACAGAGGCAGCGACAAAGAGAAAATAAGAGAAAATAGGCAAATAAAGTGTCTGAGAGAGAAGGAGCAGCACACACACACACACACACAGAGGGATAGAGAGGAAGACTCTGATTGATGGTCTGTCTCTCAGGGCTCAGTTTAAAGAGGGGGGGTTGGGGCTCTGGGCTTCAGCCACAGGAGCGTGTAATAACTGCTGAGGAATTTCAATGGCCCCAAACCCCTCTGAGATATCTACCACAGCCCCCCTGCCTATAAATAATATATAACACATTCCTGCAGCTGGAAATTATTTTATACATGTGTTTAAAGGAACATCTTGCAGAGCGTCCTTATGCTGGCAGATCTCTCCATAACTGAGCGTATTAGCTCTTCAGTTAGTGATCATGTATAGTCACTCTGTCCTGAGACATCCAATATGAAAAGAAATTATTTATTGTGTCTGTCTTTTAAAATCCCTGTAAACATGTCAGTGTGAGTGAAATGGTCCTAAAGTCAATTTGTCACAGTGGGACCAAAGCCTGATTTATGGTCCTGTAGCGTACCTACAACGTACCTACGTCATTGCCGTGACGCCGTCGTGAACCCTTCGAACTTCTCCGTCAC
>NC_065529.1:51315139-51317257 GCF_006386435.1 Epinephelus moara | reverse complement strand
CAACAGGAAAAAGGTCCAATACTAACAAGCTGAAAGGGGGCATATCTCCACCTATCGTAGAGGAGTCGCACATACTTGGCTCAATAAATGGATTCCCCTCCCGTGCTTGTATACTGGGACAAGGACAGTAGGCCAGTTAGATGTCCTCATCCAGCTGGGACTGTAGCTCCACTTCACTGTTTCCATGGAGACGTACTGAATGATGGCGTCTAAGATCTGGAAGTTGAAACGGTGCTTGTCAAACACTGATTACACCCAGTGTTGGGCAGTAGCGTCACTTCAAGTAGTGACGTTACTAACTTAACTCAGTAGCGTGATGGTGACATCACAACTTTATGAGTGACAGAGCTTTTCAGTGGTGAATTTGCTTAATTGACCGAGTTGTGCAGCAGCGTCCACTAAAGCTGTTTTTCCCAGGAAAAGCTCTGAAGTGCAGCAGACTGTTTTTTTTTTCTGTGGATGTCTGGATAAAATTAAGGATAATAAAACGGAGACATGCCTAGCGCATTATATTTTGACGTGTTGGTCCACTAACAAAGTGGCGCTATTTGACGAGTTGGGATGAGAACGTGTTGGCTGTCCTGGTCAACTCGCTGCTCCACACCGTGCAGGAACACAACGGTTTAAATGTATCATTTCATGTTGTCATGTGAGGGCTCTCTCACCAACTCAACATTCGTTAAGATTTGAGAAATCTTTCAGTGTGTCCCAGTGCTTTTTATTTAGCTTAATGTTTTTGTTTGTTTCTTTTACAAATGTCTGGCTTTGTTTTGACAAAATGATTCATTGTTATCAGCAGATTAACTGATAATAAAAACCATCTTTAATGTGGCTTCTCTGCAGAGCAGCGACAGAAGAACCAAACAATCTGCTGCCACATTTTAAACCTCTCTCAGCTCGTTCTGTTCCTGTTCTCTGTGCCATTATCCTCCTTCCTTTGTCCCTGTGTTTATTTCTTACCTTCTTTCTTCAGTCCAGGGGGAATTAGTTGATGTCACACTGAAAGTTGATGACACACTGTTACCACTAATGAGAAGGCTTGGCTGCCTTTCAGCAACCACACACTTGTAGGAGACACAAAGTAGCACGGCAGGATTTCATTTGCTGAATATCCCGACGCCTGCTCCCCATCGATTCACAGTTTCATGTCTGCAGTTAAATCCACAGTCCCGTCTCGGCCCTCTTTCTTCTTTTTGTTTTAATAAGAAAACACAGGGATGAAAAGGAGGGAGGATGACGAGGAGGAGGAGGAGGAGGAGGAGGAGGAGGAGGAGAGAACAGAAGTCACCCCAAATAACAGCAAATGTATATTCACATATGGTAAAAAATGCACCTGCTGTATTTTAAGAACAGATCAAATATGAGAAGTGTAGCATCGCTGTTGTGGCTGCGGCTGTTTCTGAGGAGCAGCGAGAGCTCGGGGAGACACATTAGTCGTGACACATGCGGGGAACGTGTCTTTACTTCCCCGAGGCTGGTGTCTGTTTGCATGGTTCTTTATTTCCATACAGAATGCAGCAGATCTCAGCCGCGGAAAATCACAAACTGCAGCCTTGTGTGTGTGTGTGTGTGTGTGTGTCTGACAAAGTTTAAATGTAGAGATTCTCTTAATTGCCAGTTTTCAGTAACGATCATTTGTAATCATTACAGCAAACTTGCTGCTCGGCTGCTGCCTGTTAAATTCTCACTGGACGAGAAAGGAAATGACCTGATGGAGGCAACGTGAGGGGGAAAGTATTTTTTGTTGTTCTGCAGAAAACAAACTTACCTGTGCAGAACACACTCTGCTTAAACAAGAGAGACACCTAAAACAGATTGAAGCACTTTAATTCACCAACACATCAAACAAGAAAAGCAAAATGTAAATGCAAAATAAAGCCCACAACACATCATACAGTAATGACAAAATCATTCTGAGCCATTATGTTTTTGGTTTTTTTATACTTACCACCGTCTTAACCAGGATTCATACTTCTGCGTCGCATGTAGGCTATGTCGTAGCCTGACATGCACCTCCCACGGTGACGCAGACCTCCTGTCTGTCTCTGTAAGCTGAAACCATTTCCCTCAGTGGAAACAAAGCTTTGATTTACTTTAATTTCACAGATAAGAAACAAT
>NC_065529.1:51311462-51315120 GCF_006386435.1 Epinephelus moara | reverse complement strand
GCTAGGCTAATTTATACAATGTAAAATGCCATAGGCTTGTGCTAATAACGTTAGCATGTTGTATTTGTGGGGAAAATGTGTTCCAGTGTTTGTCTGTGAATGCTGCGAGTTATAGTGAAGCTGATTTGTGTACTTGTGTTTGAAATTGTCTCTATGAAGCCATGTTTAATGTGTGTTTAATGTGTTTTTTTGAATCAACTAAACTTTACAGCACTTAACAGAGTCCTCCACCGCCAACTTGTGTTTTGGAGGTGTTAGTGCAGTGACACAGACACACCACCTCACAAGTATAAATGCTCACAACAGCGTAGGTCACGTGCAAAATAAAGCCCAAAATACAAAATTAAGTATTGAGAAAACATTTGTGACCCATACTTAACACCGTCTTAGTATAGCATGTTAGCAAGCTAACATTTGTGTAGAATATATACAGTATAAAGAGCGAGAAAGTCCATATAGGGAGGGAGGTGAAGCGGATGTGTCAAACAAACTGGACTTTCACCCACGAGTCCGCTGTTCATTTCCCGTGTGCAACCAAAGGGTAATGGAGGGTTTTTTTTTATTACAGTGTGGTGTGCTATTATGTGTAGCATGCTAGGCTGGTAACAATTGTCACATGACCTCAGGAAGTAAACCTAAAAGCAGTTTGTTTGTGTTTTACCTGCGTTGTGGGTTTATTTTTCAAAAGACCATATGCAGACCATATGTAGTTCACAGCTGTCAGGACTGAGCCTCTTTCACTACAAAAGTGCACCATTGCAGAAACATGTTCACGTGGCCTTTTTCCAAATACATTCATAAAACAACTTTACAGTTATGACCACACATTTGTAGGTGTCACAAATATCTTTCAGTCTGACCAACAGGCTGACGTTGCCATCTCTGGAGCTAAACCACCAGCATGGCTAAAAATGTGGGAAGTAAACGTTCCTTACAAATGTTTTTCTGCTGAGCCAGTCGGGGAGCAGAAAGAGAGACAGAGGAAGGAGAACAAGGGAGGACGGTTATCCATCATCAGCTACAGTCTGGTCAAACTGTCCTTCAGAGAGAAACTCAACCTCTGCAGGCAGTGTAATTGCTCTAAACAGCTCTCCTGATTTCAAGAAGTAATTCACATCACCACTTCATCCACTGCACTCTCTCAGATTTAATAGCACACCAAAACAAAATCTCTTTGCAAACTCTTATTTCTCCTCTTTGCGTGTCTTCCTCATCCAACCTGTGGCCACAGAGAAAGTGTTGCTGTGACATATTTGTTCCCTTGGACGTCTTTTTGCTTTGCTGCAATTGTGTTGATTCAGAATGGAGCTTTTTATTCACCCACTGTGCTCATTTTCAGCTCTGGTTCATAACAGCTTGAGCTAAATGGCTGCAGGAGAAATTAAAAAGCATAACAGCTCCAGCTGAATGGCTGAAATTTAAATGTAAATGTACCTGTCACAATGGAGCAGAGCACAAGTACCTGCTTCTGATATAATCTTTAGGAAATTATTTAATTTGGTCCATTAACTCCCATTCATCAGATTACATCTGCCCATCCAACCCTGTCTCTCAAAGGAGACCATCTGATGCTGCAGAGTTAAAGGAGCAGTTCAACACTTTAGGAAACACACCTTTTTGCTTCCTGGCTGAGAGTTAGATGAGAAGATCAGCTCTCATGTTTGTCAGTTCAAAGTGAAGCTGCAGCACACAGCAGGTTGACTCAGCTTAGCATAGCAGACTAAACTGGGAGAGACTGCTGGCCTGGCTCCATCCAGCAGTAACAAAATCCACCCATCATCACTTCTAAAGCATCAGTTAACCCTTCATATCTTGTTTGTTTGATCAGTACAAACACTTAAACACTTTCCCTGTTTAATGGGGGTTTATCAGGCCCCCAGGAAGTGTGCCGAGCTTTGAAGCCAATTTTTGTAGTGGCCAAGCAGTGGTTCTACAATGTGATGCCAGTGAGCCCAAAAAGACTTTTCCCCACAGACTTACACTGAGAAAAAGATGTCTATAAGTCGATCAATACTTTCTGTTGAGGGTCACAATCCCCACGACATGAGTTGTTGCACTATAAAGATTTAATCCACTCACACCAGTAACATTTTGAAAGTCGCAAAGAGCCGCAAGATTAAATTATTTCATTCAAGCTGAAAGGAGTGCTGAACCGTTCTCAGTCGCTCGGTCACACTTGGTGTGTCATAAATCATAAGTGTGCCTGCTCCATGGGCCCAGTGCTACGGTAGCTATGCCGATCCACCACATCCTCACTGTGACCTCGTCACATGTCCACGTTTGGTCATGGACTTTCCACGTCCACATATGGCGTCCAAGGTACCCTGGGTGTGTTGGTTGTTGACGTTCTGGGACGCCGTGTCAACTTCAGCCTGTTACATGCATTGTCTGTTTTCAAAATACACTTCTGTTTTCACAGGAAATGTACAGTTTGCATACAGTCTCTTTCAAAATAAAAGCACTACGTCAGTACAAACTGACTTTTTTTTCCTTCAACAACACACACGTGGTTGGGTTTAGGAATAAAGAACAAGGTTTGGCTTTACAATCTTACAGGAAGTGAACACCGGCCTCCTGGGTGAAAGTCCGTGGTTGTTGGACCCATCCACCGCCCCTCCTGCCCGCCCTGCTCGGACTTTCACTGCCTCAACTTCCATTGTTGTTCCACTGCGTTTGCTGCTGATGCAGCGGGGTACTGTTAAACAATGATGTCTACCGACGTGAAAGGACTACTTTTTTATTTGATGTCTGACGCAGGAAGTCACTGACCAAGTGTCAGTTTTTGACGATGTTGGAGTGAAACTGGGTTTCATAGGAATGCACAGGGCCCCGCTGCCAATGCAAAAGGATACAGTAGAAAAGTAGAAATCCAGAAAAATTTCCTTGATTTTTAACATTTTAAATGTATGAAAAGTAACTGGGCTTTTGTTTTTTGTACAAAGCAGGACTTACAGCCTGACTGAGATGGACTTGTTAAAATCTGGGTAAAGCAAAACCAATAATTTCTTTCTTTCTTCTTTCTCAACACATTAAACATGTCAGAAAATACGTGTTGAAAACTGATCTGTGTTGTTCTGAGCTGCAGACTTAAACTGTCAAAGTGTTTTTCGTCATTTCTGTCCCACTTTATAAAACCTACATTACCACTGATGTCAGCAGTGACTTCGCTCCGTCCCTCAAGCTCTCTGAGCTCCTTCAGTCCAATAAGTACATGAACAAACATCTCTGTTAAACGCCACAGTCATATAAACACAAGATAAACAGCTGTTCACTGCTGTGGGTGTGTGCTTTGTGCTAACGTTAGCTGCTGAACGAGAGGCTGTAGCCATGTAGCTGCTCCCATTCTCTGGTTCATGGGCTATGTGTGCTGCTAAAGAGGATCTGTTGCTGTTCTTCTAGTCTCGTCACCAGACAATCAGAGATCTCTGCCTTCTGATAGTCTGGGGTAACTCCTTTCTAAAGTGTGTTTAACACACCGGCGAAAACAGCCAACAACAAAGCAACACCTCTTGCATTTTTGAAAAGGACACGCCTTCTCGGAAATGTGCGCTCCCCCTTTTCTCGTCCGCAAGGAAACAAACACACAGAGAGCTTGAAAATGGATGCCGAGAGATTAAACTCCGTTTAATCAAACGTGTGCTCATCCGTAAAGAAAATA
>NC_065529.1:51303720-51310569 GCF_006386435.1 Epinephelus moara | reverse complement strand
GCTAACAGCTAACGGTTAGCCCAGCTAAACGTGCACACAGAAATAGTAATGTTTGTTTAATCATTGTGTTTATAGACTTTACAAACATCAGATTAGTCTAAACGGTGATACAGTGATGTGAAAAATGTGATATATATATATATATATATATATGTATAGCTAAAAGCTCTGCTGGTTTTCTACCCGGACTATAACGTTAGAGGGAATCACCTTGTTGTTTACAAGGTGATTCCCTCTAACGTTAGGGTCCGGCCGGACGGATGAGTCATGGCCTTGTAAAAGATTATGTTTGTTTCTTTTAGTTGGCGAGAATGTGTCGCCGCAAACGTGACAAACATCCACTAACTTTGACGGAGTTTTCTGCGAGCGTGGCTGAGCCATTTTGTACCGCTACACGTGTTTCTACTGGGACTATGTTTACAAGCACAGGAGTTCAGCGAGCCACCGAAGGACCGCCCTGCAGATTTACTATTGGTTCTGCAGCGTAGGGAGTTTATTTAAAGTCTGAAATTGTATCCGCCCATCTAAACACAAAATCAGGGAGAAAGTCATCAGTCTTTAGTTAAGCAAAGCGTCTAAAGACTGACTTGTGAGTCTACTGTTCTTCTGCTCGGGGGTCGTGTATGTGGAACGGACACTGTGCTGATGGGTTATCTGTTAAGGAGAGTCTGTAGCTGTGCGGCGGCTCGTTTGTTGGCTCAATGCGTTTTTATCCAGCTAAAGTGATGTGGCTCCAAACAGCAGACCTGTAGGTTATCAGAGGAGCTTCTGTTTCTGGTGATGGTGTCACCAACCGTCTTGTAAGGAGCTAGCTTAGCGTAGCGTCCTCTCAGTGTGTCTGACTGCAGTAGGATGTTCTGGTTTGGGGGTGGGAGGAGCAGACAGACTGTTTCCTGTCCCGGCCTGTCGGCTGCCGTGTTGACAACATTATATTAAACACTGTTTAAGCTGTGGATTTTATTTTACGAATGTAACAGGATAGGTCAGGTGTAGGCAGCCTGTGGCTTTGTAACTCCTCTCCAGTGGCTCTATGTCAGCTGTTCCCAACTGGTGGGTCACGGTCCAAAAGGGGGTCACGGGTCCATTTTGAATGGACCGCAAATGACTTGAGAATGTTTCAAGTTTGAAGAAAAAACAACTCTATTTTGAAGTACAGTGAATTTTCAGCACAGAGCTTTTATTTTGAAGTGCAGTTTCCTGCTGCAGAGGGAGTGGATAATAGACAGCTGCTTAACAGAGACAGCAGACTAACTCGACAACATGGACAAATTCTCAAGAATGATGCTGAATATTTTCAGCTCTGTGGACCTTGAAGTCATGACTGGAATCTGGACCCTGTGGCTGGAGCAGTTGGGAACCAGTGCTCTATGTGGCTTTAAAAAAAATATGTGGAAAATGAATAACAGCTATTTTTAACAGTTTAATTTCAATATTTCATTGCTGTAGGACTAAAGTCGTTCTTACATTTTCCAGTTGTAAAAATGTGTAACCCATACACGTCATACGTCTATGACCTGGTCCCGTCTCCTAAGTTTTGTTGGACCAAAATAACGTTGGCTCGTTAGCGGTGGCGTCTCCTTCGCTCAGCTAGCTGTTGATTTTAAATCCTAAAAATAAGAACCAGCACTCTTCATGTATTCATTACATTGTCTGTAGGCTGCACCCACCTGCACACACACATCAACATGATGTCACTCATCTCACAGAGGTTGAATAAACAGATTATTTCCTCCCACACACACACACACACACACACACACACACACACGAGACACACATGCTGCACTTGTCATACCTGTTCAAAAATCCATCTGCTTTTATCATAAACACACACATGGACGTCGACATGGTGAGATTGTGTGTGTGTGTGTGTGTGTGTGTGTGTGCGTGTGTGTGTGTGTGTGTGAGGCTTGCTGAAGCATGATGGGATTTACATTAACAGGCACGAGCCGTCACTCTTTGCCACAGATCTATAAGCTTAATGGATGAATCACAGCAGCCATCAAACGATCGGCTGCAAATACACAGTGTTTAATCAGAGACGTCTCCCGGCAGCGCAGCGGGGAGTCCATTCTCATTTCATAAACCTTTAAAAGCTTCAATTGTCATTCTCCTTCCTGCCTCTCTTCTTTTATGGCTGTATAAGCTGCTGCCGAGTGTTTTATGAAGATGTACGAGCGTCATAAAAATGTGTTTAGGTTTTTCTCGTCACTCTTATTGCTTTTCATGATTGTAATGGTGCTGGTGAGACGCTGCTGTGAGGATGTCTATAAAATAGACATTAGTCATGTCGATACCAGGCGTCCCCTGTTTACAAATGTACACACACACCACGGTGACATGGCGTTAGCAGCCCTGGTGCTTCTCTGGTCTCATTATTATCTAATATACACTGAACATCAAATAATAATATACAGCATCCCAAATATGTTTTCAAAGGCAGACGATGTTGAATTTACACGTCAGAGACGGAGACTCGTTGTGTTCAGTTTGTGGTGTATAGTAACAGCTCATACTAAAGCCCATAAAGTCAGTAACTGTTACACCCCGATGTGTCTGAGAGTTTAAATAATAAAGAGGTGCCTTTATGTAAAATGATGCACTGTGAATTATAGAAGTGGAGGCTGCAGACGCAACACACGTAGATCCCTGCTGCTGATGGCTACAGGTGTGTGTGTGTGTGTGTGTGTGTGTGTGTGTGTGTGTGTGTGTGTGTTTGTGTGTGCGTGTGTGTGCACGCCTGGATGAATTACTGAATGGGCCTATAGGGCTCAGGCCCAGGGGCCCCCTGGCCCTCACCTGCAAAATATAAAATGTCAAATAAACACATAGCAACCAGGAAGAGACTCAAAGACAACCAATAAGGCACAATATTACCTCAGAGAGACACAAACAACTACAACAGGACACAAAACGACCAGATACCGAAAATACTACAAAAAACATAATGAGACATAAGAAAAGACAAAATAATTACCTCAAAGAGCCACAAAATAACCTCAGAGACACAAACAACCACAAAGAGACAAAAATGATCTATAAGAAGACAAAACGACCACAAGGAGAAACAAAATGATTACAAAAACAGATAAACCAACTAAAAGGGGACACAAAAAGGACAAATGAAATAAATTACCTCAAAAAGACACAAAATGACTAAAAAGAGACCAAACACAACGACAAAGAGACAAAATGACCTATGAGACTCCAAAAACTACAAAATGACACAAGACAGCCACAAAGAGACGCATTAAGACTGCAGAGACACAAACAACTAGGAAAAGACACAAAACTACCACAAAGTCTGCGTCTTGCTCCTGACGGGGAGATGTGGTGGGGCCCTTTGCATATCTGTGACCAGGGGCCAATTGTCTCACAATCCACCCGTGTGTGTTTGTGTGTGTGTGTCTGTGTGTGTGTGTGTGTTGCTGTAGACTGCTTCCTGTTGACCCCAAATAACACGACTTACAAACTTAATTTATCGTAAATTAATCTTAATATATCACACGTTAAAGATTTAATCCTTAATTCATCATCGTCAGACGAACTGAAACACTTTGTGTAGTCACCATAAACAAATGAAACCAAGGTTGAATGATTGATAGCTTCTGTCTCACACCGCTGAGACTAACGATGTGTATGGTTTCTTCAAATTAATGCCATATTCATAAATCCTGTCTCCCTGAAGTCACTTTCTTTACGAGGACCTGAGGACAGGAGACGACAACATGTCTTAAAAACAGCATTTGTGCATTCAAAGATGGTCAAGGGTTCACACCATACAGTTCTCAATCGCCAGTCTCACTTCACACAAAACAATAATCACACTAGTCCATACCCATTGGTAGCTTTGTCACCTTCTACCTATGCCAGTCCTCAATGCCTATGTGCAGTTTCACATAGATTGACCACGTCAGTGAGTAGAAAAACGTGGGACAGACAGAATGACACACTGACAGTTTCCATGATTATATACAGCATACCATACCATGACTTAGTCATACCAAACATTAGAAAACACCAACATTGGTCCACAGGGGGAGCCACAGCGATCGGTCGCATTTTAGCCATTTTGAAGCATTTTTCTGTTGTTATAGCGCCACCCAGTTGCCAATTAGAGTTAAATTTCTC
Source organism: Epinephelus moara (assembly GCF_006386435.1). Taxonomy (NCBI): domain Eukaryota; kingdom Metazoa; phylum Chordata; class Actinopteri; order Perciformes; family Serranidae; genus Epinephelus; species Epinephelus moara. The sequence goes on along the minus strand of NC_065529.1, from coordinate 51,306,438 downwards.
CAGTCACCTTGAGGCGTCCTGTTCTACATATCTACCAAGTTTAGTAAAAATCCATATGGCGGTTAGGCCTAGATAAGAAATGAGCTCTCTAGCGCCCCCATTTTGTTTGATGGGGTCAATAATGGAGGGGTCCCCTCAGATTATGTGTGGTCATATGCCTACAAAGTTGCGTGGTGATGGGTGAAACCCTTGAGATGTTATACACCTTTATGTGATGAGCCACGCCCTCCGCAATATTCATTGCCTTATAGAAGCTCAGTTTTAGTAAGTTTTCCAACTTTTGCCAAGAGGGAACTTTAGATATTGGTCCCTAGATTATGTTCACCCAGTTTCATGCAGATCGCTCAAACTTCCTAGGAAGAGATCCATTTGAAGTGTTTTTCAAAAAATTCAAAATGGCGGAAAATCTATATAAGCGGAAGTTATGGGTTCTTGAGGCAAATGTGTTCCTCATGAGGAGAGGCATCTCTGTGCAAAGTTTCATGTCTCTACGACATACGGGGCATGAGATATGCCCATTCAAAGTTTGACATTTCAATGGGTTGCTATAGCGCCCCCCTTTGGCCAATTGATGTAATATTGCTTCATTGGCATCCTCCCATGACCCTCTACCACTGTGCCAAATTTCACATGGATTGACCAAATCAGTGAGGAGAAAAACCTGGAACAGACACACACAGAGTGTTCGTCTTTACATAGTAAGATTAAATTTAAAGTTACATTTTAATAAAAATAAATAAATGAAGCAGAAATAAAGAACAAACTTTAAAACCTGAGTTTAAAGGTAAAGTGCATTTATGCCAGACTAGCTTGCATATTGTTAAGCTAAATAATGAGTTATTGCCTAAGTTAGCCTGGCTGTACTGAAATGTTATTATAGTTTAATGTCACAACAGTTAGAGACAGGACTGAAGCTCAGGACAAACACTATTGTTACCTGACTGTCCATGAAGACAGGTCACAGGGAGACGTGATGCTGCTCTGCAGGGCGCTCGCTTTAAGTGTGTGTTAACTGTGGTGACTGTGACAGGGGACGTTGAGGAGGAAGGAGAGGTAGGGGCTCCTGTAGTCTGGCAGAACAAAACTCAAACGCAGTTATCAGGCGTTACAACACACCTTTAATGGAGCATCAGTGCCACAGGGCCAAATTTAAAAACTCAAATATTAAATTAGAAAAAGAAACAGAAAAAAAATGTCTCACAAAAAAGGCACTTATCTGGTCAGAGGGCAAAAGGGCAGGTGCTTAAGCTCCGCCTGCGGAGCTGCACACACACACACACACACACACACACACACACACACACACACACACACTGATAACAGCGTTCCTCCATCTGTCTGCTCGAGGTGTTTGGAGGAAACTTAATATTAACTGTTAATCCTTAATGACAGAAATTTCTCCTGGTTCTCAGATCTCATCTCACTGTAACTGAATCTTAACTGAACCACAGCAGCGCAGGGTGGAGCCAATCATGTCGTCCATGCTGCACCTGCAGGTGAGTCAAATTTTAAAGACCCAAGTAAGTGATTTTAAAAATGGAAAGAACAGAACACCTGGATGCAGCTCTGGGCTTCGTCAGCCAGGACTGTGAATCTGTGTGTGTGTGTGTGTGTGTGTGTGTGTGTGTGTGTGTGTGTGTGTGTGTGTGGGTGGACAGGATTAGTGCTGGGAGAGTGAAAGGTGCACAGATGAACAGGTGCAGGGAAACACAAAGAATGAAATAAGCCAACTGTCTGTGACTACAAACAGCACGTATTATCTGTCTCTGATCTCCTGGAGGAGTTTAAGATTTTCACCAAGACTCACAATAAAAGAAAAGGCTGATGACATCAAACCAAGCGGCGCCCTCGGGGGCTGGAAAATGAAGCAAACGCAGATGTGCCAAAAACTGCAGTTCCTCTAATGTCCACTAGAGGCTGGCTCCAGGAGTGAGTCAGTCCCCACAGACCTCAGGTTACAGTGTAGAAACAAACATGTTTACAGCCTGGTGCAAAAAATAGTTTTGGTCACTGAAGCTAATTTCAACATTCATGACGACTGAGTTTTTATATAACTCACCTGATCTGAGGACCCTTACAGACTAAAGGAACATAAATAATTTACAGCGTAATCGAGGAACGGACACATAATCTGAGGTAGACAACAACCTGGTTTTATACATCCGAAGAACTTCTAGAAAACAAACAAACTGCTTGGTAACCAGACCAGGCCTCTAATTGAGACAGGCCTCTAATTGAGACAGGCCTCTAATTGAGACAGGCCTTTATTTGTCAAAATGTTACTGGCTGTTTAATTTAACTTTATGGAAGATATTTTCATCTCAGTAAATATATATGGTATTTTGGTGCATCCAAACTTTTTGCAAAAGTAGTTTTTCCCCCACTTGTCTATGAAGGAAAAGATATCAGATCACATCATCTGCCTTAAATCTCACCTGAACTCAGAGGAAAACTGATTTTCAAAGAAGACCTTTGCAGAAAATACAGTATTAACGTTACTGATGAGACATTATGCACTTTACCTTTAAACTCAGGTTTTAAACTTTGTTCTTTATTTCTGCTTCTTTATTTATTTTTATTAAAATGTAAGTGTTGAGTGTAATCTTACTATATAATGAGGAAAACTCTGTGTGTGTGTGTTCCACGTTTTTCTCCTCACTGACTTGGTCAATCCATGTGAAATTTGGCACAGTGGTAGAGGGTCATGGGAGGATGCCA
>NC_065529.1:51301880-51303675 GCF_006386435.1 Epinephelus moara | reverse complement strand
GAAAAACACTTCAAATGGATCTCTTCCTAGGAAGTTTGAGCGATCTGCATGAAACTGAGTGAACATAATCTAGGGAGCAATATCTAAAGTTCCCTCTTGGCAAAAGTAATAAAGCAATCGTACTATCAAATTCACAAACACTCTGTCTGAATACATTGCTCTTCTTAATGGGTTCAGTTGACTATTTAATCTGCAATTTCCTATGACCTGTATCCCAAACACACACCATATGAAACTGTACGTGGGCAACTGTGCACTCAGTGGGTATGGACTAGTGTTATATAAATGAGCAATTATCCACGACATCCATGAGCCAGTATAAATGTATGATATATATCATCAATTATTTTTGCCCTACAAAAAATAAACATTAACATCTTAATCAACTTGATGTGCTGTATTTTTATATCTGAATAAATTAATATATAAAACATACAAAATATGAATATACATAATCCCTCCAGTTTACATATATGTGCACACCCACTTACCCATAAACAAATATCCACTGATTTGCACTGACGGGGAGAAGGATACAGAGGGGAGGGGTCTCATGAGGAGGCAGCTTAGGGTCACAAAACACTGGAACTGGACTTTGAGTGAGTCGTCTTAAAGTACGCCATCACCATGTTTCTTTTCCTAAAGCTAACCCCTGTAACTTTGTGTTGAATACGTAATGTCATTTGTGGGGTGCTAATCTGTTGGATACCATATGACCTGTTGCATTAGGATAAAACATGAATCAGTTGAGACAAAGAAAAGTCAGACACAGTACAGACTGAATGAGATCGACTAATCAGCCGTCATCTGTGTGTCCCCTCCCGCCTCTGTGCCCAGTACCACCAGTACCCAGATCTACACTGCCAGTAAATTCACCACATCTCCTTGTTTGAGGCAAAACAAGTTGTACTCCGGCAGGAAATGAAGGCATACATCAAAAAGCTGCTGGGGAACAGTACAGCGTGGCAGCACTGCAGACATCTCATTTGGGTTAACAGAAACTGCAATATGGTTCAGTAGCACCACTAATGACGAAACTGATAGTGTTGAGTTTGATGGATGGGACCAAACCTGTACTGATTGGATTGGTATGCAACAATAGCCTGGATTCTACTGGTGGGCCAAACAAGGCTCGCATCCCGAGTGAACTCATCACTTCTGTCTCCAAAAAACAGAGTACGAGGAAATCCTTCGTCATCCTGTCGCTCAGAGGTGATTCAGACGCAGGATCAGAGGTGTACCTGCAGCAGGCTGGTGTGTTCGAAGGGAATAAGAACAAACTGAACCTGCATATGTGTTTGTGTGTGTGTGTGTAATATGTGTGTGTCACTGCAGCTCATTGTCAGCACCTGCCAGTGATTGAAATCAGTTAACGACCTAAAAAGATTGAGGGGTTTGTTTGTCCGATGCCTCCTACAGATGATCAGTCTTAGAAGTTTAGTGCAGCTACGCTGAGTGACATGAATCTAATAAACTTTGGTCTGTACGATGACATCACCCACTGAATCACAGGCTGCGACGTACGATGTAACAGCTTCACATACTGAGTGCACGAGGATGCTGCATGGCTGATGTCACCATGGCCTCTAGTTTCCCGGCGCAGTGCAGGGTGGCGCAGGGTGGCGAACAGAGCTAGTTTCGAGCAGCGCAACCCAAGGCGCGCTCAGTTTGGTAGTTTGGCAGACCGAGGTGCGCTGAGATGGGTGTGGTGGCGCAGCAGGGGGAGGTGTCGACAGATCCAGCTTGGCGCAGTGACAGTTTCGTGCCAAAAGGCTTCGCCGAAGGTGCGCTAAAA
>NC_065529.1:51296715-51301875 GCF_006386435.1 Epinephelus moara | reverse complement strand
GAGTGAGTGACCTGACATGGTGCGTTGGTAAATTCAGTCTGACGCTCTACACTAAAATGAGAGCCCTGTTGGTGGAAGAAACGCAGCGTTATATTTCTACATGAATGAACCAACGGTTCAATGGTCCTCCATCGTCTAAAACAAGACAACACAACTTGTTAGCTAGCGCTAGCTAATGTCTGTGGAGAACTGTTTTGCCTCCAGCTAAGCCCCGCCCACCAACAAACATCGCACTGTTTACTAACAGTGAAAGGGTCTATAGCATCCACTGAGACTGATTCAGATTTTTTTAAGGTGGCTAAAACACATTTTGATAGCGACCCCCGTCCACAGCAATGTAACGCTGAGCTTCCCTGGTGCGACTCCTGCCTGTTATTCCAAGCTGGGAATGACGACCGTCATGTACAGAGGGTAACACACTGACTGTAGGTATGTTCCACATACAGTCCCAAACAAACCCTTTAATAGAAATCTTTCTGTCAAATGTTCAACATCAAACTGTCCCCTGTGCTTCCTCTCTGTAACAGAACTCTTTATTACTTATTTATCTTTCATAATTGAATAAGAGCGCTGGAACAGATCTTCATCACTCGCTCGTTCAAAGAAATCTCCTTTAAAATGTTTTTATCTATATGATTTTCAGAGCAGACTTCAACACACGCTGCAGCATCCTCTGACTTCTGTGGTAGCTTAGCAACAGTTGCTGCACTCAGGAGGGGTGTGCCAGCCCATCACACACACACACACACACACACACACACGGCTGTCTTCCTAGGTTTTCCTATAGTGGCTGCTACAAACAGCATTATATACAGTAGGTTGGGCAGATGATGAAAAACTCTGAAGTGTAGCTGTGGGGCTGGATTATAATGTTTACTGCCTTTCACCAGGTTTTCTCATACAACACACCATTTTGTGAAAACAGTTAAATCCCCAGTGTGGATGGAGAGGCCAGTGGAGGACAGTCCATCCAGTCGAGTACTTCCATTTCCATTACAGATTAAGACTTTGCATAAAAGAGAAACAATAATTGTGTTTTTAAAACATGATGCACTTAACAAAAGTGCAGGTTTGTTTTCAGAGGTCGACACAATGACGTCTGCAGTTTCACATTTACGAGCTACATTAACCTTTGTATTGTAGGTGAGAATCTTTGTAACTGTAACTTGATATTTTCTAAAATATGACACACAGTTAAAGTTAAAATCAGCTCCCTGTTTATTAGCTACAACATTCAACTGCTGCTTAAATGTTAAATATCAGTGATACGCAACAAATAATATCAGCTCCTTCTCACTCCCAGCCCGTCAAATACCTGTGCTTTGTTGGTGTATCAGCATCACACACCTTTAGTACCCTTTATAGTGTGGCAGTATGAAACACACTGGGCAGCACCTGTTTCTGATGCAACAACCGTTTTACTGATCGACTGATCATGTTGACATTTCTGCCGCTATTTGTAGAGTCAATGCAACGAAATTTCGTTCAGTGTGCACTGTGTCTATGTGTACCTGAATGACAGTAAAGTATTCTCTTCTATTTTATTCTAGTGTAGAGAGCGAGGAAGTCCATATAGGGCAGGTGGGAGGGTCAAACTAACTTAGCCCGCTGTTCATTCCTGTGTGAAACCAAAATCAGAGACCATTGATAAACTGAGACTGCTCACTTTAGATTCACTTCCTGTATCTGACACGTACACCACTGCCCTGCTCTTTCCATTCATTCCAATGGGAAAAGTGAGCACCAGTGCAGATGTCCAGTTCTTTTGCCCCATTGTCACTGAAGTAAACATGACACTGCTGTCAGCCCTAGAGTGGTCTCCTCTGGTCTGAATCAGGGACTCATGTTGTTCCAAAGTTGTATAATTGCCTAGAGTTGGTTCGTGTTCTCACGGCAGCATTTACAAGAGGACCAGATCAAATGCCTTGTGTGAGAAAGCTGCTCTTGATTGGTCAGAATTTCCATGTGGGAAAAATCCAGGAAGTAAAGCAAACGTTGAAGAAGAGTACACTTGCAAGATAAATGTGACACTTTCTAATGTCACAATGGAGGGACAACTACGCAGGTTGATTTTAGCGCTGCTCATCGTGGACTATATTGCTGTCATTGTTCATTTTAGTCAAACCATACAGTTTGAAAACGAGGCGCGGCTCCAACTAGAAAACAATGTTTTGATGCATTGGATGTGCTGAATGTGCATATTAAGGCAGTACAGGAGGAGGTGCACATTAATAATCCTCCAGGACTGTAACATGCTCATGTTTAACACAAACAATGTGTCATGTGACTGCACTTGCTTCACATCCAGGAACACCTTCTCACCACAAACCAACCGCACCAGAGTTCCTTTGGAACCAGACCGAGACCACCTCTTCAACCTCAGTCCGGTTGTTTTGGTGTGTTCACACCTGCACAAACAAACCTGAGTTTGACTGAACTGAACCAAACAGGGCAGGTGTGAACACACACTTAGACCCATCTGTCACAAGCTCCAAACCTTTCTAATCATTCTGACAATAAAGAGACATTTTCAGAGACAATCCAGGAGAAAGTTGTGCTGCATCATGACTGCTTTTAATTTCATTATTTTGACCTTTATTTGCTGATAATACTTCTTTACATTGACTTCAGTAAAGTTTTCAGCGCAGTACTCTCACACGTAATGGATTACTTGTCTCTTGCGTGTTGCCTCTCCAGCACATAGACTACATCTTTTTTATCAAATAACATAAAATGGATGCTGGAGGGATCTTTGCTGCGGGCTGCTGTTGCTCCATGATTATTTAAAGCTGTTTTGAAGTGCAGTGACTGAGAGTTGAAATATACATTTCTCTTGTAGCGCTGGATAGTCTTTTCACTAATGCTGCAAAATATGACAATAAACTTTCAGGGCTGTGTGAAGCCTCTTCATTGAAAATATCAAAAAGAAAATCCCAGCAGATGTGTAGCCTTCATCTCTGCCTGTCCTGCACAGCTGTCCTCCTCCTCCTCCTCCTCCTCCTCCTCCCGTCCATGCTGCCTGACACACGTGTGTGTTGGAGCTGTACCTGAATAGCGTGTGTAGTATTTTTGTTCATGTCCATCTTTGTGTGACTTTTCAGTTATGTAACTGCAGGGCTTTTAGTTCTTCCTTCCTTTCATGTTCCCTTCATTTCCTCCTTCAGTCGTCTTTCTCCCCTCTGCTCCCTCCCTACACCTCCGTACCTTTTCACTCCATCTCATTTCCCCCCTCCTTCATTTAAACCCATTTTTCTGTGAGTAAATGTTGCTTTCATTCATGTGCATATTGTTGGCCGTAGAGGGCAGCGCTCCCTGCTGAGAGAACAGCTCTCAAAGCTCACTCCTCCTTCTCGTCCTCCTCCTTTTCTCTTTTTGCGCTGCTTACCTGATTTTATCTTTTTTCCTCTGCATCCTTTGTAAACATTTGTGTCTTCCTCATCTGTTCTGTTCATGTCCTGTCTTCCATTAGAGGCAGGTGATACCACAACATTTAGTTTTGATCCAATACCAATGAATCCAGGGCCAGCAGCAGATACAGGTGTCTTGTGTATTTAAAGCAGCTAATATTTCATACAGGAGGGAGCTGAATGTCTTAAATCATGAGGTAAATAATCAGTCTGCTAAAGCAACAGTTAATAATGACCAATTACAGTTTGAAAATGTAACATTAACCAAAGCTGAAGATCTGATCTGACTGCTGTACACCTGGATATTTCTCACCTGAGCCTCTCTGAAAAGACTGTGAACTCTGTCTCTGTGTCTGAGGTCTGGATGCTGAGGTGTTACCTTCCTCCTCCTCCTCCTCCTCCTCCTCCTCCTCCTCCTCCTCCTCCTCCCGTCTTCTCTGTTGCAGCTTCACATTCTCTTTTTTGTGTTTTTCTTTAAGGGCTGTCAGCGTTGACCCATCCCACTGATCACAATGTGATTACAGCTTGAATGTAATGATTATGACAGAGTGCAGACCTGCATTTTGAGTCCAGGGTAATTTATGCTTTTAACGTGCAGAGCACAGGGTCCTGCTGCAAACGTGTGTCTCTGTGCATCTCCATACTCCACCCCTCAGCTCCCTTTTATCTCCTCCTTCAAATTACTCTCAGGTGCTGAGCTCCCACAGACAGAGGTAGGAGAGGTAGAGAGGAGCAAGAGGGGGAAACAAAACACCCACGAGTGTGTGCAGTACAATATACCATAACGCAAGGAGAGACTGTTTGACTAAATGTGACCACATACAGGCTCACGTTGTAGCTCATGGCGATCTGACAACATTATTATTGGCAGCTGAGTTTAATGCATATTTCATTTGAACACACAAACGTCAAACAATAAAGAATGTGTTGTCTTAATATCACATAGAATGATTTATCTGTGTGTTATTAATTTTTCATACTTGACTGTAGCATCATCACCAGCAGAGCCACATTAATAATGCAGACGTATTTATCTGTGGAGCGCTTTTCTCACCACTGTTACAAAGTAGAAAATAAAGATATAAACGCAGCGTGACATCCAGCTCTCATTTCTCCCCTCGTGTTGAAGATGTTCCCGAGCAGAGTCTCCTGCAGTTAACCTCTTCATTACTGTCTCTGTCACCTCAACTGTATTTCCTTTCATTTAAAGTTTCCCATTACCAGTCTGTCCTCGTCTCTCCTTCAGCCGATCCCTCCCCTGGTGTCACATCAGTGATGTGGGTCAGAGAAAAGGAGGACAGAAGCCTCGAGACACATTAGCACTGTGAATTGGGTTAACCCAGATGATCCATCATGGCGGGCCGGACTACAGCTCAGCTTCCAGACGCAGATATTGAAATGTCTGCAGGTGAAGACAAAAGACGTTTCAAACAAAAAGAACTTTTTCATTCTTCTAAAACACCGCTCTTTTTATTGTGTCTGCACCGCAAGGACGAGGAATGATTGTAAGAGGAAGTGAGTGACTTCAGTCTACGGTGATGAACACGAGCCAATGCAGCACCAGCAACCGCCATTTCTAAACACCTGTTAGCCATCTTAAAGAGACAACAGACAGCATCTTTTCCTAAATATATCATGATGGAAATAATGTGGGTTGCACAGGGTAGTGGCCACAGTAAAATCAGACTATCAGCGTTTACATAGGTTACTTAGTGGCTTTGCAGTCTTTGCAATAAGCTTCTGCCACTGGTGC
>NC_065529.1:51283728-51296102 GCF_006386435.1 Epinephelus moara | reverse complement strand
GTACTGGTACTGTGCATACTGCTATAATTATTTGCATTACTATTTGTTTTTTCTTCAGATAAATCTGATAATTGTTGCTCGGTCTCTTTACTCATTTATTTAGTAGAGTGTCTACACACCTTCTCATTCTACATATACATAGAGGTATACTGGTGGCTTTACAGCCTACATTTTATTCATTATCTCTGATCCCCACGCTCAATTTGGTCGTTGCCACAGTGCGAGCAACACTGCTGATGCTAGGTGGCGCCAAGCTAAAAAAACCTGAATCCTGTCTGTTGCCTCTTTAACAATCAGTAACACAAAACCAAGTGGCAACCTGAACACTGAATACTGAAGCGACAAAAACTGCAGTCAGTGTCCACTTGAGGGTGGCTCCAACAGCGAGTCAGTCCCCATAGACCCCCATGTCATAATGCAAAGATAAACATGTTTAAATTTTTATACAACTTATTTGTTCACATTCTGCTAACTTTCTTGTCATGCTACTCCCTCCACATTTGTCAACATAGAAACTTCATTCAACCATCAAAATATTCAGCTCACGTGGGACATGCGTCCTTGTATTTTTATCATTCATATCATTCAAACTTTCGGAAATATTTACCACTTTCTGGGAAATGGAGCAAAATGAAAAGTGAAAATGCCCTCCTTAGGATTTATACTGGGTCTTTATGGGCGGAATGCAGCTTCATAAGTTAGTGTGACTCAATAGCTGCAAACTCCCCAGCTGTTGGATGAATAAAGTATTATCCTGTCTTATTTTAAGAATAAAACAATCCTACTAATCTAAAAGAGAAATTAAAGGCCTCTGAACAGAGATGAGTGTTCAAAAACAATTTCATAGAAGATGCTGATGTAGAGGTATAAAAATAAAAAAATTTTTTTAACCCTATCAAATTGTTTGACGTGCCTCCTTTACTTTCAGTGTTAAATGCATTTCATCTTGTTTTGTGGATCCGTCAGTCGTGAGAATATTTACTGTTCACATCGATATGCAGTGCACCCATTTATTGTCACATCCAGTGTTTGTGAATGACACCTCCTGAGTGACCTTGTTAGTCTGACAGTGGGAGCGTCGTCCAGCAGTCACCTCGCCTCCTTCTCTCTCCTCTCAATCCCCAGACAGTCCTTCAGGTCAGAGCGCTGTAATTGGCCCATTGATTGGTGACAAGTCTGATGCAAACCGGCGCTGTACGGACAAACAGTGAAGTGACAGGCGGTCGAGATGATGCACACCTACATCAACCTGCGGGTGTAGCAGCACAGACAGACTCACAGGCTGCTGCATAGACAGACATGTTGAAGAGATGACAGAGAGGAAGACGATGACGGGAACGACAGAGACAAATGAAAAAGTGTCGAGCTCAGGAAGAATATTTGTTCCTCTGGCTGGAACACATGTGGAATATAAATGAACAGATATCAGACAGGAATGTAGAAAGTGACAGGTTGATACACACATCTGTCCTTTTCATGAAATAACATACACAGTTTAACCCTTTGAACTCCGCCAGAGAAACAGGACGTATGTTGGTATATCTGCTTATTGTGATGTCATCTCTAAGAGTATCTTCAAATCCCTAAAATCTGCACAACCTGAAAGCTAAAAGGTTTATAAGTCTAAAAAACCTATAATTTATAACAGTATTGAAATATATAATACAATTTAAAAAATACAACATTCATGTTTGAGATGTTTTTTAATCTAATTTGAGAAAATAAACACACAAAACATAGTAATCCAAAATATTTCTAAATGTAGAAACATGGTCCAAATATTTCTCACCATTCCACAAGTTATTCAAACTGCGTACATTTTGTAGTTTTGGAGATATGCACAGTGCAGAGCCATTTTGATAGTTTAATTTGCAGTAGTCTCGCCACCAGACAATCAGAGATCTCCGCCTTCTGATAGTCTGGGGACACTCCTTTCTNCGTAGGGAGTTTTTTAAACTCTGAAATTGTATCCGCCCATCTAAACACAAAATCAGGGAGAAAGACATCAGTGTTTAGTTAAGCAAAGCGTCTAAAGACTGACTTGTGAGTCTAAATTTGCAGTAGAAATATTTCCCCAGTGCCTACATTGGTATTTTTTGGTATTTCATCTCCCTAAAATCTGTACAACCTGAAAGCTAAAAGGTTATGTGAGTCAATAAACCATAATAGTTGCTTAAAGTATTTAGATTGTGTCATAAATCAGTGTATTCTCATGGAATGGTACGTATGATGTCCCAAAATATCCATACACAGCAGTTCGTATGATGTCATATGAATCATTGCCCCACAAATGACTTTACATTCTTCACATACAGTCACGTAGTTAAAGTAACGTTCTGGAGGTTAGGTTTAAGAAAAGAAACATGATGAGGACGTTCCTTAAAATGACTCAAAGTTCACTCCGTACTAAACACGTGACTCCAGGGGAAAGTCTGTGGTTTTTGTGTCCCGCTCAGGACAGCTTCCATGTTTACTCCTGTGTTTACAGAGAGGCAGTGTCTGACGTCTCTGAAAACAACAAACAAGGTGACTGCGGAGGAGGTCGTAGTATTGTACCTCGGTCTGTGCAGACATATTACGTGACGTCCCCACATGTGGAGAAAGAATTCATTCTGGTCCACCAGTATTTAAATGTCTTTGTTATCTCACTCAAACTACACTACAGTGCCTCCATGATCTCCGGAGGTACTGCTGGGATACATCAGTATCCGAAAGCTTTCAGGAAACATGACTACAGACGAAATATGATAGAAATTCCTCTGCTGGGTCGTACCAAATTAGATCTGGAACACTGGTCTGAGCTCCCTCTATCTCTCGCAGGCCGTATCAGTGCGATTAAAATGAACATCTTGCCTAAATTTCTATACCTTTTCCAGTCGGCACCAGTTTACATTAAAAAATCCTTTTTCTTTTCATTAGATCAACTCATTTCATCATCTATATGGAATGGCAAAACACCTCAGATACGCAAAACTGTCCTTCAGAAACCCCGTGCAGCTGGCTGAATGGCTTACCAAATTTCCAACATTATTACTGGTCCTGTAATGTAAGGGCATTGTCCTACGGGCAGTCCAAGTCCACAGGCACCGAAATTCTGGGTTGGTTCATCTGTCTCTCATACATCTTTACACTCTCTCCTCTGCTCAACACTTCCTTGGGCTCACCCTATATCCAAATTCACTACTGGCCCAATTATATGTGAGTCTATTAAGATTTGGAAACAATTTAGACAGGCTTTCACATTGAAAGATCTTCCCATTAGTACCCCTATCCCAAAAAATCAGGCTTCCCCCTCTATTACTGATGGAACCTTTGAGCTTTGGAGACTCAAAGGGATACTTACTTCGGAAGACCTGTTTATTGATAACACTTTTACACCTTTCAATCAGCTCTCTGAAAAGTTTGATTTACCGCAGTCTCACTTCTTTCCAGTTCTTTCCCCAAAAACCCAATTGGATCATATTCTTAAACTCAACCCTGTGGGAAAGGCGTATATTAGTGAACTTTATTTTATGATCAACACTCTTGACCAAGTACCATTTGAACCTCTTAAAAATTGGTGGGAGAAGGATATGAAGATGTCTATCTAGAGGAAGTTTGGGATCATATCATTAAAAGGATACATTCACCTTCGATATGCACGAGACATTGGGCTCTAGTTTCCCGGCGCAGCGCAGGGTGGCGCAGGGTGGTGAACCCCGTGCAGAGCTAGTTTCGAGCAGCGCAACCCGAGGCGCGCTCAGTTTGGTAGTTTGGCAGACCGAGGTGCGCTGAGATGGGTGTGGCGGCGCAGCAGGGGGAGGTGTCGACAGATCCAGCTTGACACAGTGACAGTTTCGTGCCAAAAGGCTTCGCCGAAGGTTAAAGCTAAGCTAAAAGCTTGCCAGCTGAAACCAGGTCTACTGTCAGCGCAGGGGGAGCGCAGCCGGTGTAAGCCGAAGTTTGGCTGACCGGCGGACAGTGCGCACACGTCACCAAAACCTCACAGGCAGGTTTCCAGAATATCAGGCACATTAACGATGCAATAAATACCCAAAAAACCACTATTCAATGCAACTATCTGCAATCAGCACATAAATGTATCTCTATATCGACTGTCCCGTCACATCTGATGTCAGATCAAAGGGGATTGGCACCGTTTGGCACGTTTGGCACGCGTAATGGAAACCCAACCTGATTTGATTAACACAGCTGCAAACTAATGAGTTCACATCCCTCTCAGCCAACCACAAACAGCCACAGCATCAGATAGGGAGTATATATTCAGCATCTGTCATCTTAGAAAAGTCAAAAGAAAAGAAACAGAGTGAGACTGCGAGAGAGAAAGAGAGAGCGCGCGCGCACGAGAGAAACGCAACATTGATTTACAATTGTGGTGACCTCCTCCCAGGCTACCTTTGCATCATCAGCCCGTGGAGGTCTGCTCGCAGTTCCGTATATTCGGACACTGCGAGCTTGGACCTCCCGGACCAAAACATCAGTTTCCTCCTGGGAGAAGTTTGGCCGTCTGACGCTGCTGCTCTCTTCTGCCATGGCGAATTGAGTAAACTCTCATTACGCCTTCGCGCGGCGCATTTAAGGGCGAGGAGAGGGGCTCATTTGATTGGTGTGATGTGTGTAAAACCCACTCCACGCCTTCTCTCCTCCCTCTTTCCGACTTGCGCAGGTAGGAGGGACGGAGGTGGGAAAGAGGAGTAGCTGCGCCAGGCGCACGGTGTGCCAAACTTGCAAAATCCGCCTGGCCACACCCAGTTAGTGCCCTGTCTGCGAAACTAGAGCCCATAGTGTTATTCAATTTAAAGTGGTCCACTGCCTTCACTACATGAAAGAGAAACTGGTGAAAATTAACCCTATAAACTAGACTTGACGTGTGACAGGTGCAAGCAAGATACTGCTAGTCTCTTTCATATGTTCTGGTCCTGCCCGACACTGACCCAGTTCTGGCAGTTGATTTTTGACACCTTGGCTACTGTCTTGCATTACCCACTTGAACCTTCTCCTCTGAGTGCCATCTTTGGTGTCGTTCCATCTGGTGCACACTCAGGCAAATCTGCTGGCCTACACCACTTTATTAGCTAGGAGACTGTTCAAATGGAAGGAGGCTCCGCCCCCTACTTTTGCACGTTGGATAAGAGAAGTCATGCAGTCATTGAAATTAGAAAAAATTAGATACACCATGATAGGAACGATATCTAAATTCTACTCATCATGGAGGACCTTTTTAGACTTTGTGGAGGAATCAGATGCTCAGGTGCTAGCAGAAACTGAGTAATTCACAATCCAGATCCACATCTCTTCTATCCGCTTTCCCCTTTTTATTTTATTAATTTTTTATTAATTTTTTTTAGTTATTCTTTTCTCCTCTTCATTCATTTAGTTCAGGGTGGGAAGGGTCTGTGTAGTGGACGGGTGGGCAATGGGAGGGCTGTTGAATGTTGCTGCTGTTATGAGTCCATTGCCTGCTGCACTGACTGTATTGTTTGTTTTAAAAACTGAGAAATAAACCTTGATTAAAAAAAAGAAATACGATAGAAATGACAGAGGGCTCCGTCTACCTTCGTCTTCATATCTTAATGTTGAGCATAAATGAGTCATTGGACAGGAATGACTCAGAAACATGTATCATCACATCTATTACAACCATTTCTCTTCTGCAGTGTTTTTTTTTTTAATGTTAATTTATTTCACTCCAATTGGAAACAAAACCCCAGCAGAGTTACAGACTGTGGAGACACTGCTCTGAATGTTCAGCTGCGTTTCTCTCTCTGCTTTTCTTCTTTTGTTGTCGTGCCATCTGAGAGATTTTTTAACTGATCTTCCTCACTATCCGCGATTCAAAGATGGCGGCAAACACAGGAAATACAAACCGCGCCCCCTCCTTCTTCCCCCCACTCTGTGATGTTGCGAGGGCCCCAGAGATTCACCATATTTTTAGACTGGTTCTGTGAATTTCAAATGCTGCATCCATCTGGTGGCTGCTTGATGATGATCAGCAGCCTCGTGATTGGACTGATTTAGAGAGTGGACGGGGCTTTGAGCTGACAAGGCCTGGACGTGTCACACTTTCCGAAGGCTTGTCACCAGATACCACAGCAGTGCTTCCAAATGGGAGCCCAGATGTAGCCTGATAGAAGTGTAGATGTGTGCAAAACAGTGTGCAATCTTCTTTAATGTTCCTCCTCTCCCTCTTTGACAAATTTATGAAGTGAGGTTCTGACAGCTGGAGATGTAGTCGCCTCCAGCTGATGGAGGAAGCACCCAGTACATCAGGAAGGTAAAGTTCAACGGAGCAGTTTTCCGTGATCTGAGATGCATTTAGTGGGAATTTATTACTCTTAAAGGGCAAGGTGAGCCGTGATAAATCATTCTGAGCATCAGGTTCAACCTGAAGTGAAATATTTCCATCTTGAAGGAAGTGGTCTGTGATGGCATGAAAAATGAGCATCAAAATAATGGAAACAAACCATCTGTGCAGCCTCTCTGTGAAGCACCAGAATCCATGTCAGTGAACTCTCGAACACTGTTGCATCCTGAAAGGTTTAGGACACATTTTGATTTTATTGTGCTGCTGCTCCTTTTGTTTCCAAAGATACCAATTATTTAAAATAATAATGACAATTATAAACTCTGCTCAAACAAGAAGTGCAGCACAAAGCACTTATCAATAAGGACATTATAAGCTCTGAGTGCTTCACATGAGCACAGACAGAATGGACATAAAACAAACAAACAAGGTGCTTTAATTTATAAAAGCACATTTAAGGCTTCATAAAATCAGAGAGCTGTAAAACTATAAATTGTAAAATCAAGTACGATTTCAAAGAGCTGCAGCAGCGTCAAGCGTAAAAAGAGTTTCAGACCTGTATGAGGACGTCAGAGCGAGTCAAAGTCTAAAGTGAACAGATATGTTTTTAGCTTTCTGTTAAAACTCTTTAGTGAGCAGCTCCTCTGATATCTGCAGGTCGTGTGTTCACAGTTTGTCAAAGGCTGCATCACCGATCTTCCTCCAATAAAGCAGCAGCAGATGATCGCAGTGTTCGTGGAGACAAATAGTTGCCAAGGGAGTTAGTGATGTAGCTCAGTCCCAGACCATGGAGGGCTTTGTATACAAGGAGGAGGAGCTTAACATCTACATGTAACAGGAAGTCAGTGCAGAGCAGCTCAGACTGGCCTCATGTGCTCTCTGCTCTTGGTTCTGCTTCACAGCTGCAGAGTTTCAATCAGCTCAAGTCTCTCAGTATAAAGTGCGTCACAGTCGTTGAGGCGGCTGAAATAAAGACATGAATCAGTTTCTCTGCATCTTTTTCATTTAGAAATGTTCGTACCTTAGTTTATCAGGTTGGAAATGAAAATAGGTTACAAACAGTTTGTGGTGTTTTATTTGTCATCATATCATGTATGTATAAATTGAGGTAAATATAATGCAGCACTGGATTATGTGAGACACTAACCCTGTTTGAGACGGTCTCATTCTCTGAGTGGGAGACAGTCCCTCATGGTAGTGATGGGCAAAAATGAACAAATGGAACTTTTTGAATGACTATTTTAAGTGTCCGATAAGTCCCGGGTCAGCCTGTCAAATGTCCAAGTGCTCGTGAATCCCTCCTCGCACTCGTGGTTACTGTGGAGTGCCTCTCACACTGCCTGTGAGTGAACGACATGCGACTGAGTCAGACTCCAGCCGAGCAGCGACACTCACTGAGTCTCATTCATGTGATTTTGTGTGTAAACTGTTCACAGAAGGTAATTTAGTGTGTTTTGGCATTTATCAATATGTTAGCAACTCTTATCTTTTCATAGATGAATAAAATCTACACCTGCTCTTCGCTGCTCTTAGTGCTGTGAATATGATACTGCACATAAATGTTGTTCGTCATTATTAGACATGACAGATTTATTTTGCATTGTGCTCTGTCATGTTCACAATGAGCCTAATGTGCATTTGAAACAAGTAAATTAGACTTGACGAGAGAGAAATGTAACACGTTTAGTTAAAGCTAATTGGCATTCAGCAGGTTGAAGCTTCAGATTAGGTTCTTAAAAATGTGAATGAGTCATTTAAATCGACATAATACAAAAGTGGAAAACACTGTTGTCTTTACACACACACCACACACACACCACACACACCACACACACCACACACACACCACACACCACACACACCACACACACACACCACACACACCATGGGGGAGATGTAAACATTATTTCAGATTGAGTTTTGGTTTAATAAGACCTGTGGACGTGGGAAAGCAATTAGGCGTCTGTCTCCGCTCACACTGGGCAGCTGGTGAACCCGAATCTGAGAGTTGGAGGGCGACGGTGTGATTTTACTCCAGACTATCTGACTTGTTGTTAAACGTAACGGTGGGTTATTACCGACATCAGACTGCCTGTGGTAAGATGTCTCAATAGTGGTTTAATTTTACAACAGACACAATGATGCTGAGGCTCAGGGCAGAGTGACATAGACGTCTCTCTGGTGATGTAAGCAATGTGCTCGTCTGCAGCAGAGAGCTGTGAGTGGGCGGAGCCTCCTGTAGCCGTTGTGTTTTTGTGTGTGTGTGTGCGTTTTTTTACATTCGTTTCATGTTAAACTATTTTTGTTTAACTTTTTGGATGGTTCCAAAACGGCACCTGTTACCTCCTTCCAGGCCTTTGGTTTACCTGTCCCTGTCACCACTGCTAACAGAGGAAATTCAAATGTATTTCTCAACCACACTTCACCTAAAATAACTTCAGTCTCAGCGTCGGAAAAGTTTCTCTTTCTCTCACTCTTTCTTTGTTCGCTCCATGTCCGAAGGTCGACAGGATGCACCTGTTCATAGTCAATCACCTCCATATATGGTGTCACTGGATATTCATGGAGGTGATGCATGCTAATTGCTGACTAGCAGAAGTGCTCTGCCAATTTACAATTGATTTGCATTCATAAACATACACACGTGCCTACAATCAAACTCGACTTTTCCGCAGCGTTCATGAATCCGGAGTAGGTTTTCAGTCCCAAGGTTTCTATGTGCAAATTTACTCACAGATTTACGAACACCTCATGAATGAGACCTGTTGAACAAGAGCAAGTGAACTGTTTTCTTGAGGATGTGTTCTGCTCGCCCAGGAAGAACGACTAATCTATGTGGTCACATCATGTTTCTGTAACATCTGTTGGGCTTAGATACACACAAGCACAGGCTCGTTAGTTAGAAGATAGATTATATGACGTAAAGATAGCTCAACTAAAGTCAGAAGTTTCACTGTGCACCATAAAACCTGATTTTGTATCAGTTCTCACACCTGTTGCTGAGAATACCTGACGGGAAAAAAGTAATTTTGCATAAATGGCATCAGAGCGGTCAGCTTGACACTTAAATGTCCCGCTAGATGTCACGTTGTCTCTGGGAAAAGAACGACTGGAGTCGCAGGAAGACACAAACACACCAAGAGCGTAATTCACCTCATTTTGTTGTGTTTCTCCTGCGAGCTGCGACACTGATAGAGTCCTGGGCTGTAGGTGGAGTTAGTAGCCACAGATGTGGAGGAGGATGGTGTTACAGTTGCATCAATGGTTGACAGAGTTAAACTGGCTGTTGCTCTGGTTTGTGAGATGACAGCAGTGTGTGTTGTCTTCTCCTTCCTCTAACATCTGCTCAGAAGGGTGTCAGGTCGAGACCTCTGCCAGCCAAGGCCCATGGTGAATTCATGTGCTCCTCAGATGGTTGTTCTTCTAGTTCAGCGTGTTAATGAGGTTTCAGTTGTAATGTAGAAACAACATGGACGCTACAAAGACCACATGTTGTATGTTATTGCTCCTCTTGTACTCCACCCCCATTTTGTAGCAAAAACGCCTAAAATGACATACCCAAATTAAAATGACTGTAGCCTCTGAACCACTCTGAACCACTTGCCAGAAAGCAAACTCTCTGAAGTTTCTTGTGAAAGTGTCAGAAACACTCTAGGTGATACAGAGACAGAGTAATGGGCCTCTGAAGTCAGTAAAAAATTGAAGATTTTGCCTAAAATAACATAAAAAATGTGTTTCAGGATGAATAACTGTCTGTGGCTTCATCTGAGCAGGTAAATGACACTGTGGGGCTGTAGGCACACTATCAATGAACACTTGTTTCAAATTTGAAGAAGACTGCTCAAAGTATGACCATTCTACAGTGTTTTTATCCATGAAAAGATCCAGGCGGAGCTCCAAATGACAAGTGGGTCACTCTGCTTCAAAACAGTACTATCAGTGATCAAACAACACTCAGCCAGCTTCAAACATTGTACCTTATTGAAATCAGGTGTGATTATGATAGCTGATGTTGTTTATGACACAGAAACACCATAAAATATCACCAAATAAAGCCATATGAAACGTGAAAGTTATGATCCCACTTTCTAGGTGGTGTATCTCAGCCAAAAATAGTGGTAGGAGTGAGACTCTCAACTTCGATAAACCAGCTACGTGCCCACTAACAGCTCCATATAAGATTGCGAGTAATCCTTTAACTTTTCCCGTCGAAAAACGGAAAGACCTCATGCATGCATGTAGTCAGAGCAGTTCAGAAGCTACAGTCATTTTAATTTGGTTATGTCATTTTAGGCGTTTTTGCTACAAAATGGGGGTGGAGTGCAAATTAAAGCCTCTAGAGACGATGAAGACGATGAAGAGAGCTCACAGCGGTCCATGCAATGACTGTACTTCATCACTGACTCACTGAGACTGTTTCCATGGCACTTTTTCACACTTACCTTTCATTGATTCACCAACTTTTTCATACCATAGATTTTTTTGAATTCCTTTGGAGTTTCCATGTGCATAAAAACAGGAGGATGGAAACACACCTGCTGTGACCGACTCCTTTCACATGATAAACAGTCATTTCAGCTGCGTAGCTTTAAATGAGGTGTTTGTGACCTGCAGGCACACACAGTATTTGCACAATCATTTTCCATATGCCAGCTACAGAATGAGCCTTTTTTTCCCCAGTGTTAAAATACCATCTGTCGTGAGTAACAAGTGACAGAAATCTACATTTTGGAGCCGAGCACAAGAACTCTATGAGCCATGTGTACCATTAGTCACTGAGACGACTGCTTCCATGTTTGTGACGAGCGTCTATGACGCAAACACTGTCGAGTGTTTTAATAAACGTCCTGTGGGGAAGGTCGCTGAGGCTGGCAGCAGAGTCAGCAGAAGCATCTGAAACGCGGTAATGTCACAGACTCGGAGGAGGCAGGACGAGCAGGAGGAGGCAGGATGAGCAGGAGAGCCAACTTAACGGTGGAGAAGGAGCCCACATCTGGTCAATGTGTCACTGTTGGTGCAGTAACGAAGCCAGAGGCAGACAGGGACAACTCTCTGAGACAAACATTTGAGGAACTTAGTTTGAAGACGTTTTAACAGCCAGTAAATCAGTGTGACTGCTTCTTTTAACTAACTCAGAGTTCTGAAGCCTCAAATTCACTTTCTCTGAACTCTTTATATTTTTGCAAAAATCCTTGCAGCCAGTTTAGACGGTGGGAACTTTCACAGTTACCAGAAACTCTTTCAGTGACCTGTGAGTTTTGTTTTAAACATACAAGAACCAAAGTACCTGGCGCTCATTTCAGGGATGTGATCAGTTTGGTTCAGGAGGCGACGTGGCGGCTCTGTTGGGATTTCATGGAGCTCAGTGATGAGTGAGTTTACATCATTAACTCGACGTCTCTGTCTTCGTTGCTCCGGTTCACACAGAGTGAAATGAGCAGCTTGTTTTGTCACTGTCGCACATTTGTGTGTTGATACTCAGGTTATTTTTACTCTGTCAGTTTTTCAGCACAAATAATTTTTGGTTTGGTTTCTTGTTTGTTTGTTTCTTGCAACTCCATCATTATGTTTCCAGGTTGCACATCTGTGTGTACATGTACGTATATACGTCCCATTCTTGTGAACGTGATATCTCAAGAACACTTTATGGGAATTTCTTCAAATTTGGCACAAACGACCATGTGGACTCAACAACGAACTGATTAGATTTTGATGGTCAAGGGTTAGTGTCAACTCAAGAATTCATACTCTGATCATGACCAAACTTGACACAGATGTCTGACAGGATAAAATAATGAAGGTCAAAAGGTCAAAGGTCAGCTTGACTGTGACATCATCATGTTTTAACGTCATATCTCAGGAACAGAAGGGGAGACATTTGGTCAGATACTGAATTGGTGACTCCTATCTTGAAACTGTGCTGACTGTATAGATCTTCTGTGTGTGAAGCATCCATGTTTTCACTGACATGGATGGAGACTGTCAGAGACACTGGACTGGTGGGCGGAGTCATACAAGCACAGGGTGGACTGGTGGGCGGAGTCATACAAGCACAGGGTGGACTGGTGGG
>NC_065529.1:51280951-51283512 GCF_006386435.1 Epinephelus moara | reverse complement strand
AGGTGTTGTCACGTAAATAACAGTGCCCAAGCATGAATGCATAAGTATTTTTTATTACATTGCTGTGGTTAATTTTAATAGTGTTACTGTAGAAATCAGAGAATCACTCTTTGTTGTTATATATTCTCAGGGAGATGATACAAGCTCTAAATCTGAAATACACACCACACACAAATGTGTATTTTCACCTAATTGTACTGTGCAACAGTAAGAATAAAGTTTTTGTATTTGTATGATTGCATTTGTGTTTATTATAGACTTGTTTAAGTATAGCAAGTATAATGAATATAATGTAGGAATCGGTAAGAGGAATCGGAATCGTTAAAATCCTAACGAGTCCCAACCCTAGTAATAGGACAGGTCAGCATATCATTCGGTCTGTAATGTGTAGCAAACAGAAAGCCTTGAACCTCACACTTCAGTATGTGTATTGTTACCTCTCTTATATCAAGTGTGCTGTAACCTAAATAGAGAAAACAGATGTGAACCTATAATTTAACGGAGATCAACGGTTCCTTCTCTCTGCACGCTGTAACCTCTAATCCTCTCCACTCTGTCTGCTCCAAATCTTTGTTTCTCACTCTGTCACTCCCTTTTTTTTCCACTCCATCTCTCTCCCTCTCTCCCACACACACACACACACACACACACACACACACACACACACACACACACTAATTCACAGCACATTGTCTCCTATAATTATATCTGAATTATCATCACAATCAAAGGCTCCATTATCACTGTTATGACTTTGGCCTCTTAATTTCTCCTTCTCTGTCTCTCTCTTCACTTCTCTGCCGTTGCCATCCTTCTCACACTCCCACTCTCTTTCAGCTATCATCAGCTCAGAGTGACGCTCGGTGGTGGGAAAGACACCCCTCTCCGTCGTGTCCTCGTCTGACAGACTGTGGCAGTAATGAATGGATGTGATTCCACGACACTCGGCACTCCTGGCATTTTAATTGAATTTTTTATTTCTGCACTTCAAGAGGGCTGGAAGGGATGAGTCACTGTGTGTGTGTGTGTGTGTGTGCGCACGTACAGTATGTGCCTACTTCTGATAAATATAGTAAATCAGTGAATGGTAGAGGAGTGACGGATGAGTCAGTGTGTGCGTGTACTGTACACTGATCCTCTGCTCTGTCCATCTTACTGAATGTTTGCTAAACCCCTCCCCCAAACAGTGATTGTCCAATCACAGCTTAGCAACTGTAACCACTCAGCACAGCAGGTCTGTCACATATTGAAGTGGTGCAGACGGAGCTGTCAGCCGAAATATTAAAACCACTGACAGATAAAGTGAATTACTTTCATTGTTCATTGCAGTGCAACTTTCTGCTGGAAAACTTTGGGTCTTGGCATTTATGAGGATGCACAACACCCACACCAACACTGCTGCAGACCGAGTACACCCCCTTATGATAATGTCACTCCCAGATAGCAGTCGCGTGTGCCCACCCCACCCCACACCACATAAACTGCTCAGGGATGGTCTGAGGAACGTGACAGAGAGCTCAAGACATCAACCTGGCCTCGAAATTACCCACATCCCATCTGATCAAGCATCCATGGGACCTTGCCATACCCTGGAGGTGTTTGTGTTTGTGTGGGTGCAGCATGTCAAGTGGCATCCAGAGAAATTGCTGTTGTAGGATAACAAGACTCAAACCACAGGACTGGACATTTGAGGGTTTGCACGTGAGAAAGCCCCAAAAATGAGTACATCATGACAAACTATAGTGTCTGACAAACAAGCAGTATCAGTTGACACACCTACAGCTTTTCAGTGCACATTGAAAGGTGTTTCCTGTCACATAAGCTGCTGTCTTCCTGTTATTCAGATAACCAGCAACTAAATTTGGTCAGACCAGCTGGCTGACGTCACATGAGATCATCTACACAATGTTTACACTAAAGAGTTTATGTCAGGTCATCGACACGATCATGTCGGGACCACCAAGTTTTCCCAGCAGAACATCCCATTGTAACGAGGTGATCAGAGTAATTCACTTCACCTGTTTGTTGTTTTCATGTTTCAGCGAGTCGGTGTGAAGAGCACTGCTCTGTGTTTAAAGAGTTTTGAGGAAGGTGTGTTTTTTCTCAGAGCCTCTTTAAAAAAGAGTAAACGTGTAAAGAATGGATGAAACAGTGTTTATCTGCTCCACTGTTAGCTGCAATCATTAGCATTTCTGGCTAATCACCTGACTATGTGCAGTCACCAAGCAGAACTTCTGAAGGAGCAATAAGCGAAATTCATCATTTCTAGATTGAAGGAATTAAAAAATCGCTATGTGAAGAACTAGAGGTGTAATTTCATCTGGAGTATAGCATGACCTCACACACCCTCTCTCTGTGTTGATCTCCAGCCCATTGTTTACAAGCCGGTTCTTCTGCAGGTTCATGTACGTTCATGTGAATCCCCCCCACCCCCCCAATCCTCCTCCTCCTCCTCCTCCTCCTCCTCCTCTCGGAGCCCTTGGCCCTCCCTCCCTATAAAAGGCTACAGCCAGTGAGCAATGGCAGTGCGTATTTTCGAAGCAAAATGGCAGAGAGCAGAA
>NC_065529.1:51261550-51279709 GCF_006386435.1 Epinephelus moara | reverse complement strand
TGAGTGAAGTGGAGCCTGCGGAGGAAACACCGGGACCGTCTGGATGTAATAGTCCGTGGAGGTGCTGCGGTGCTCGGCTGCACAGACGAGGCGAGTGGGGTGGGGGGTGGAGAGCAGAGGTAGAGGGAGGAGTGGCTCATGACACTCTTTGTTTTGGTCTGCAGGCAGTGCACAACAGCAAACCTAGCGGTGAAACAATTTCGCTTTTTGCCCGTTTAACTATGATGGAGTTAAAGTTAAAAACATTCTCAGAATTATTATTTCAGTTCTTTGTGGAAACCCAGCCTGGACGCTATCAGAGTTTAGGCTAACGTTAGCAGCTCTGTCCTGCTCTTTGGATTTGGGGAGGTTTAAACTTCAGTCAAGCTCTCGTTGCAGAATCAGCATTCACAGTTGGTCTGATGTGAACCTGGAAGAACAGGTGTGTTATTTGTGTGCTGCTGTCTGAGCAACAGACTCTGCAGTTGTGTTCATCGATAAACAGAGTTGTTCTGTCACGTTTGCTGTCAGAGTGCACTGCAGGGGGGAGTCAGGGAGCGTTTGAATGTGTGTGTCACTTTATACCTGTTTTAGCTGTGTGTTGTTTTACCTCTGTGCTCCTGCGTGTGCTGAAATGTGGCTCGGTGTATGAATCTCTGTCTGTGTTTGTGCTCGGCTGTAAAGTTTACACACCTGCATCTGTGCTGTTTCTTTATGGCTCTGTTTTTTTGCTCACAGCACTTTAGCGCTCACTTCATTCATGCAGAATTACAAATACATCTGTGTGTGAGCGTGCATATTGGCATCTGCTGGTAAACATCTGATTTGGGGTGGAGATAAACATGCATGTGGTAAACAGTGAGTTATTTGTTTTATAAGAGAGACGGGGAATCCAGTCCCACCAGACAAGACATACAGTTAGAGACGCTGCGTGAGGAGTCTGATGTTTACTGCTTATTTCCTTCACTGCAAATCACAGGGAGGAAGTGGAGAAGAGACTGAGGAAAGGGACAAAAGATTTATACCTGAACAGAGGGAGTAAAGATGGAGGGGAACATACATGTGCATTAAGGAGCTTTACTGTCGATGGCAAATGATAAGCGATTTGGTTGGATGAGAGATAGAGAAAGGCACACTGACACTTCTCTCTAAACAGACTTTTCTCCACAGATGCATCTGTAAAACCTTTAAAGCAGCTTTAATCCATATCTGATGGTGATTAAAATGACGATGTGACGGGAAGGAGGTCACTCAGAGACGAACCCACTGAGAATTATCGTCAGACTTCACCTCAGAGTGCTTTACAGTCTTGGCTGACCACTGTTCCAGACCTACATGCAACAAAACCCGTTGTTTTCTTAGCAACCTGTCGCTGCAAGCACCTGTTATTTAACCGAGACATCACTGTGTTTCTTGCCGGGATAGTACCATGAGAAGCAGCTGTTGTTTTAGCTGACACGTCACTGCATTTCCTCCTGGGATTGTGCCACAAAAAGATGATGTGTTTTACCAAGACTTTGCAGTGTTTCCTGCCAGGATAGTGCTGAGAAGAGCGTCTGTTTCTGTACCAAGGCGTTCCTGTGTTTGCTGCCACAACAGTGCCACAAAAAGCAGTTATTTTACACCGAGACGTCACTACATGTCCTCCTGGGAATGAAAAGACTTTTTTTTAACCAATACATTGCTGCATTTCCTGCCGGGATAGTGCCACACAAAGTGGTTGTTTGTTACTGAAATTCTCACTGCATTTCCTTCTGGTACAGTGCAATGAAAAGAAACATTACAGCATTTCTTGCAGGGATAGTACCATGAAAAGCAGCTGTTGTTTCACTGAGACTTTACTGCATTTCCTCCTGAGATAGTGCCAAGAAAAGTGGCTGTTTCTGTACCAAGACGTTGCTATATTTCCTGCCAGGATAGTGCCATAAATAGCATTAATGTTTCTCACCAAGACATTGCTGCGCTTCCTTCCAAGAAATTACCACAGAAAGCAGTTGGCTGTTACTAAGATACCTCTGCATTTTCTGCCAGAATAGTCACTACATAGTGTAGTGTAGTGAATAGTGCTACAAAAAGCAGTTGTTTGTTACTAACACACTGCTGCATTTCCAGCCGGGATAGTGCCATGAAAAGCAGCCGTTTCTGTACCAAGGCGCTCTGTGTTCACTGCCAGAATAGTGCTACAAAAAGCAATTGTTTTTACACCAAGACCTCGCTGTGTTTCTTGCTGGGATAGTGCTATAAATAATAGTGCCAACATTTCTTGTTGCGATTGGGCTGGTACTCCACCTGCTCAGCAGCAAACAGCAGACAGACACAGTTAGAGACCAGCTGGTGAACACAGTGGAGCATTCAGAGACAGATTTCCCTCAGAAGTCGGTGGAGACCAAAACCAGAGCTAGAAGAGAGAGAACATTAGACCAGGTGGACACGAACATGTGACACAGCGAGGGCAGAGCCAGGAGAACAACACCAGTGTAAATGTTGACACAGATCAGCCTGGAAGAGCCTTTGTGTCTCCTCTTGTGGAGACGAGTCAGAGGAGGGAGGTGAGAGGGGGAAGAAAGCGATGGAAAGTTGAAGGTACTCTGAGGAGGAGTAAAAGAGGAGAGGAGGAGGCAAAGAAACAGCCCCACAGAGTCGCAGAGATGGTAGAGGCGAAGTATGAGACAGAGAGAGATTAATGTTTGCAGGGTTTAAAACTCCTGCCTGTTTGGAGGCTCAGTGGATCAAAATTGCACCCAGGTGAAATTACAGTGGGTTGATTCTCAAACCCTGAAGACTGCTGAATATCAAGGTAACTTTTTACCAGAATATTAAATTGAATTGCATCTCCAAATGGCTCCTGCTGGGAAATCCCATGACTGCAAGCTACTGTGTTAAAAGTGTGTTGAGACTGCTCATGCTCCCGCTGTGTGCACGATGGAGATGGTGCTGTGTGTGTGTGTGTGTGTGTGTGTGAGAGGATACATGAATCCTGCTGTATTTATGTTTATTAAACTCTTTTCAGACATGCAATATGTAACATTGCCGTCTTCATCACATCTCAGAGTGTGTGTGAGTCATCGCTCGGCTCATGTAGCAGAACACCAACAACATTTGTCTCCCAACAAGAAAACTTTGTCACTCAGAACACAGTGACCTAAAAAAACTAACAACCGGGAGCGTAACAATGTGTGTCACTGTTGTCTTTAAAGTGGCTTTCCCCCACATATACCAAGAATCCTTTACAAGGAAGAGAGCGGCGCCTCTGCGCTGCCTGGATTTTGTTACAGAAATATATCAGAAAAGCTAAACGTATATATATGTTCACTAGACACACCTGTTTATGTAACGCGGTGGATTTAAGGATTTCTCTAAATAAAGAGTTCTCTGGATCAGGTGAAGAGCAACACTGGACAGTCAAGGAGCAACGACGGCTTAAAATCAAGTTGGAAGTAACAATAATTTATTAACAAATAAAAGTTATGTCATAACATCCTTTAAAACATTCTTAAAATGTAAAAAGGGAATTAAAATTTTAAAACATTCTTAAAATGTAAAAAGGGAATTAAAATGCCTTAGAAAGGACATGATTCGGGGCGTTGGTGGCTTAGTGGTAGAGCAGGCGCCCCATGTACAAGGCTGTTGCCGCAGCGGCCCGGGTTCGACTCCAGCCTGTGGCCCTTTGCTGCATGTCTCTCCCTCTCTCTCTCCCCGTTTCACACTTCACGCAAGAAAAGAAAGGACATGATTAAAAAAAGCCCACTTCACGCAAGAAAAGAAAGGACATGATTAAAAAAAGCCCTTTAAAAAAAAATAACAAAAAATACATTTAATGTCATTCATTTTGGACGCAGACTCGACCAATGCTGCAGGTCGCTGGCCTCACGGCAGGACCTCGCTGACCGCTGTCCGTCACTCTGACGCTGTCTCACCGAGGTACTGCTAAAAAGACAAAGAGACTCCAGGACTCCAGCTTGCAGCCCCCCACTGCCATGGTCACGTCAGCCTGCTCTCTGGCTCCGCCTACTCTCTCCTCCTCCCTGCTAGATCTCCACTGCCTCAGTTCTTGTTTCTCAATTCAGGCGTCTGCCTTCTCCTCCCAGCGCACCATTCACTCCTCTTGCTTCACCCTCTTATCTAATGGCTTCAAAGAGCAGTCTTACCAACAACCAGGTGAAGGCAACAGGCAGCATATCCTCATACAACGGTTTGTAATATATGCTGTGAATCAGTGTCTTATGAATGACCTGACATACTAAATGTAAAGTTACACACTTAATGTAGCGTGACAGAGGTTAAGGTTAGGAAGAGACACCTGGCAATGATGTGCCTTAAAATGACTCACTCAGTCTGGTCCTGAGCGCTGCTCACCAGGGAAAGTCCTGTGTTTTGTGACCCATCCACACCCCAACCTGCCTCCTTACGAGACCACGTCCTGATTTATTCTTTACTCTTGTCAGGGCATTGGTCACATGATCACCACCCTCCAGACTGCATGGGTTATGCACACATTACTGGCTCATTATGTGGGATATGTACGAATGTTTGTGCATTACTTTCAGCAGGAAAACAAACTAACAGTGCATGAGAACAGTCATATTTAACGACAGGAAGTAAAACAAATTTAAAACAAGCAATATGCAGTTTCAAATTAAAGGCCTGCAAATAAAGCCAAGCAACAAAATAAAATTGTCTGAAACAATAAATAAAACCATACAACATAAAATAAAACAAATGAAACCAGTACTTCTGCCGGCTCAGTCAACAGTAGAGAGCAGCATGGAGGTCAGTGAAAATGTTTCGGTGGTTACTTCAACTTTGTATCTCTTACTTATTCAGTCTCTACTTCAAACTTAATTTGCAACGATCTCAGAGCACCGACTGGACAGGTGTCATGTTTCTGTTGTTGCTGAACTGGAGCCGATAAATACCCGTGACTCTTGCAGAGTCATTTGTCCCAGGAATGAATGCCGATTGTAACCTTCTCCGCTGAAGACAAAAAACAGACTTTAATGGGTGTTATTGAGTTTTTTGTGTAATGTGGGTCTTGGCTCTATCATACTTTGAAGAACCCTCAATATAGATACTGTTGCTAAACAGCTGTGGCTCAGAGGGAAGAGTCGTCATCATCAGTAGTGCAATCTCTGTCATGTCCAAGTATTCTTGAACCCCACATGTGTGTGTTGAATGGTTATAAACTGAGTAGCAGGTGGCGCCTTGTACTCTAGCCTCAGCCACCAGTGTATGAATGTGTGTGTGAATGAGTGAATGCACAATGTGAAAGTGCTTTGAGTGATGGAACGACTAGAAAGGCGCTATAAATGTGGCGTCCATTTACCGTCCATTTACATCCAGTATAAGCAGCATAGATTCCTAATCACAAAGGGAAGGTCACACACAGGTTACACATACAACAGTGTCGGTCAGCCTCGTCCTTTATCCACATCACACCTTCTGTCCTCTCCTGCAGCACACCTGGGAAACAATCTTTCCGCGTCTGATCCTTTGCAACTCTCTGCAAGTCTGAACGGCGATCACACCGTGTGTTTATTTTCCCTCTCGGACTTTAACCTTGAGCTGCTGCAGCCGACACGTTGCAACAAACCAGCGGCAGTCAGATCAGACATGTGATGTGCTGGAAGAGTCACAGAGATGTGGCAGGTCTGACCTGCTGCGATGACCAGCGATTTATTTTCAAATGTGCATGTGCTTTTGTTGTTTGTGTTTTTGTAAGAGCGTGTGTAGTACATTTGTGTATCAATCCTGCACATGCCTCTGTGTGTATGAGTGCGTGTGAATGAGCTTAGAGACCAACTGCAGGAATGAAACTCTACACAGAAGCAACTCTGCGGCGCTGTGCTCCACTGTAGCCATAGCAACATGGGTTAAGGTGAATCTCATTGTTGCTGCGGTAATGATTTGAATAGCTCAGAGGGTCATGCCTGCGCTGTATCCATCAGGGAATTTGGGACATATTGATGTTTACACACAGTAATAGATCTCAGATTGTTGTGTTGGCAGCAGGGGAGCAGCAGGCTCAAGTGTCGGAGCAGGAATTTTAATGGAAAAGTTTAGTTCCTCCTGTTGAGCCAATGTTTTTTACAGCATGTGTTTACGAAATGATGTGAGACGCTGGAGGAATAAAGTAGTACTGCTGGACACGTAACTGTCATAACATTTTAAAGTGAAATAAAATGAAGACTTTATTTTACAGTGAGCTGGATCCTTGAGCACTGAGGGCAAATGTTCATCCCGTAACAGAACATTAAGAGAAAAATGGGAGGAACAAGCTGCTGCTGAGGCGGAGAGCTACGAGCTGTCAACATCACTTTAGTGATTTGTTTGTTTTAATGAGTTCAGATAATCACAGAGAGTAATCAAGAGGCAGACGGAGAGAGAGGAGGAAGAGGAGAAGGACAAAAGCAAAGGGTGAGATGGATAATGAATTGTCATCAGTCGATGATGGCATCATCACGTCTCAAAGACCCTCGATTTTATTTAACCCTTTGAACTCTGCAATATAAACAGTCCGCCACTATTTTTGCTTATTGTGATGTCATCTCTTGGAGCATGGTGGTGCAGTGGTTAGCATTGTTACCTCACAGCAAGAGGGTTTCTTGTTTGAACTCAGGGTGGCTGTGCAGAGTTTGCATGTTCTCCATGTGTCAGCGTGGGTTTCCTCCAGGTGCTCTGACATGTTCTCCCTGTGTCAGCGTGGGTTTCCTCCAGGTGCTCCGACATGTTCTCCCCGTGTCAGCGTGGGTTTCCTCCAGGTGCTCCAGCTTCCTCCCACAGTCCAAAGACATGCAGGTTAATTGGTGACTCTAAATTGTCCGTAGGTGTGAATGTGAGTGTGAATGGTTGTCTGTCTCTATGTGTCAGTCCTGTGATAGTCTGGTGACCTGGGATAGGCTCCACCGCCCTGCGACCCCTAACAGGATAAGCAGTTACAGAAAATGAATGAATGAATTTTCAAATAAACGGTTCTGTAAGTCAATAAACTATAGTAAGTGATAAAAGTAATGACATTGTGTCATAATAAAAAAATACAAAAATTGCATGTTTTTCCATCAGATTTTACAAAATTAAAAGACGGAACATTTTGATCAAAAAGATTTTAAAAATATAGAAACGTACACAAAATATTTCTTAACACTCAGTAAGTCATTGAACTGTGTACATGATTTAATTTTTGAGAAATGTTCAGTTTTTTAAATGTGACTACAACTAGTAAGCTTTTTTGTCTTGAGACGAAGACTAAATCTTTTTTTTTTTTTTTTTCTGTGTGTTGTTTAAAGCCAACAGCCAGGTAGCTTAGCATAACATGAAGACAGGAAACAGGGGAAATCTGCAGTGGCAGCCTGACAGGTGCTCGAGTCTCCCCACTAAACACGGCCTGTGTGTGAGTGCGTCGATCAAACACGAGTACCAGAATTTTCTTTTTTAAATAATTGTTATTATGGAGAAGAGAGAGTCACTCAATCACCTTCCATCGGTCCTCCCACGCACTTTCACAACACAAATGAAATGGTTTATTTTTATTTTATTCATTCATTGAGGTTGGAAAAAAATACCGAGGTCATGACCTCGGTGTCCTCAATGGTAGTTACGGCCTTAGCTGCAGCCCTACTCTACATCCACTGGATTAAAATGGAGGCTCTGCCTGTAATTTACATGTTGCCATGGTGAATCATACTGTAGTGTCTGAGCTCCATTGATGACGGCTTTTTTAACACTCACGAGCTGAACATACACAGAGTTGACTGAACTCCATTGATTCTTCTCCTTTGGACAAAAAGGATGTGAATAAACTCAAAGTACTTGAAATAAAAGAGGAATAAAGAGTTGCAGTGAGGAGCTGATCAGTGCAGATCATAGATTTGTATGATGTGAGGAAATATGCACATAAAGAAGAGGAGCCTAATGTCTGTGAACTGACGGGAAATTATTGTAAACAAACCAAACAGCCGTTACTCTCCCGCCTCTCCTCGCTCTTCTTCATCTCCCCCTGTTCCAATATGTTTTCTGTACTCTTGAATAACGTGGAAATTATTCATGAAAAGCAAATCAACAAAAGTCTATTTCAGCGCTGTGTAATGTATGCAGGCGTACGCCCCGCACTCGGCCCAAATTTCCCTGCTGCAGCAGTTCCTCGCTCCCTCTGTGTATCGCCACAGAAACACAGCAGGAAACATTGCAGGGAATATTCCTCCTCACCGCGAGCGTCGCCTGGCCGGAGCGTTTGAGGCTTCAGCCCTGAAGATTTTTCTTTGGCTGCGAACAGTTCTCCACTTTGAACGTTTAATTGTGACTAAAGAAGACGGCAGTGTTGTGAGTCTGTGTCTCTATTGAACAGAGGAGAAATAACGTGGTACAGAGATGTCACATGACAGAGTCCACTGGCCTCCCAAACTCGGAGCGTGTGCTGAACTCCAGGGGCTGAAAAATACACACAAAAGCTTGGGGACACTTTTATCTTAGAGCCAACTAGGTAAAGAAAACAAGCACACCCAGCGACACAGTGAAGGAAGCTGATGGGCAGAGCTGTGGTCCATTTGACGAACAGAGTTAGCACACAGTCAGCAGCAGAACCAACATGACAATACTCACAACAGGCAAACTCGCCATCAGCGGTCATTTTGACTTGACCAGCAGACTTCACGGGCTTTCCCCTGGAGCTGCGTTTTCGGCTCTAAGTGAACTTAGAGTGAACTTTTGAGTTATTGTAAGGTACATCCTCACCATGTTTCTTTTCCTTACTTTACCTCAACATTGTACTGAAGCACAGAACTTGAGTAAATGTACTTAGTTACTATCAAGCACTGTTAACATAAATACAGTGTCATACACCTTTTTCGCACAATAAATGTCTAAAACACTCGGCTGTGTTTGCGTCATAGATGCTCGTCACGAACATGGAAGCAGTCGCCTCAATGACTAATGGTACCCCCAAATTCCACCAGATGCATGTTGGTTGCGTCTGCGCTCCAGAGCGGCAGCGGAGCCGATACGTTTCAATTCTAGTCAATGTGTGTGTTTCCACCGGCTGTGCTGCGTTCCGGCTCCGTCACAGCTGCGGCGCTCCGGAGCCCTCCGCAACAGATACGCAGGACTTCTGTTTTTGCCGGACGCTGGAGCGCAACGCAGCAATTCAGCACAGAGCAGATCGTGTGGGCAGGAAGTCATGCACAGAAACAAAATAAAGCATCTGGTTAATTTTCAAAATAAAATACACAGTGTTCACGGCGGATCATATTTCCCTGCACTACACCTTGAAAACGTCATAATGGGCAGAGGCAGGCCTGAAGTCAACAGGTCAGAGGTTTCCAGACGTCATTTTACCCCGTTGACACCATGGACGAGGAGATGTTAATCATGGAGGTGCACCCAGATGTCTTCCTACTACTCCTCTGGTTTTGTGGTTCTGTTTATAGAAACTACATCTTGTTATATCGCGCCATTGGGCATGAATTCGTGAGATCTCGTGGGTCCTCGTGACTCCCGCTGTCTGGCAGAGCTGCACCGCTCTGCACAGCAAACGCAGCCGGTGGGTGTTGATGGATGGCGGAGCATGCAGCGGATAACCAGCGCATCCAGTGGAATTCTGGCGTAATGGTACATATGGCTCATAGAGTTCTTGTGCACTGCTCCAAAATGTAGATTCCTGTCACTTGTTACTCACGACAGATGGTATTTTAATGATAGCAGTTATGAACTTTTCTACTTTTACACAATACTAATAATAATCTAAGATCACAGTTCACAGTAATCTGGAAAGCATCTTAAACGACACTTTTTGAGGAACACTTTGAAATGTTTAGTGATTAATCTGTGTTTTAACCCTTTGAAACCTGTGTAAGTTGGCCTGATTCCTTTCAAGAACACACAACAAAGGCAATGAGCACCTTTAAATAGTAAAAAAAACAAGAAGTAAAAAAAAAAAACCCAAAAAAAACACAACATGAAAATTACCTGAAAGAAAGTGATGTATATTTTATTCATTAATATAATTTTAAAAATACAATTCTAATAATTATAAATACATTTTTTCCCATTTCTTTTTGATAATTTTCTAATAATCTTCCCCCTCTCTTTCTTTTCTCTTTCAGGTTATTTTTCTTGTCACGCATTACTGCTGTATTTTGTTGCATCTGCAGGACATTTCCTGCCAAGTTGCTCATCGTTTTCAAAAGAAACCAAACCAATTCACTCAGGTTTCAAAGGTTTACATGTTGTGACAGGAGTCTGAATGAAGCACAAAAACTGGCGTCTCTTCAGGTTTCAAAGGGTTAAAAAAATCATCAAAACAGAGCTTGTTTACCAAAATCATTTCCTCAGGTAAGAGTCCTCCCCTGCAGAGCCCCGTACAGAGGTCCGGGCTTAGCTGGACTTGTATGTTTGTATATTTCTATGTTGCCTTTGGGATCTAAGAAGCTAATTTTGTTCTGTCATATGTGCCATGACAATAAAACTCCTTGTGGCCTTGAAGCCTTGAATGTCCTTAAACCCAGAAACACATTGGCTCCTTGCAGGAATCAAAAGTCTCCTTGGAACATAGAAAGCTCAGAGTCAATAAGTGGCGTTCTGCGTAGATCAGTAAAACCGTGTGCAGTGCAGATGGTTCATTTCCAAACTGGGATCAGTGCAGTTCTGGAGGAGACAGAAGGACAGACTTTAGGATTTGTTCTTTAGTTTTACACTTTTGTCTCCGTTCAAGTGTGATGACAAAGGTATTGTATAAATATGACGCCTTGTTTTCTGCATATTTTCTGCACTGACAGTCAAGAAAACATTTCCCAACAAAAACTAGTCATTTAATGGACTTGGCACAGTTTGACATACCCAAATTGTGCATTGTGATTTGTCAGGCTTTAGGTAAACTGCACTGGCTTCCTCATCACCAGTCGAGAGCTGGTTTCCTAAAATAACCCTTCCACAATAAACCTCCTGCTCATTTACTTTCAAAGAGCCAGACAGTGTAATGAGGCAGGGTAAGCTGGCATCATTGAAGTTCTTTCAGCGGGGCTGGACTGCTTAACTGGAGAGAGAAAGTTCAACATGGTGTATTAAAAAAACACTCCCAAGGGTGCAGAGCGAGCACGCTTTACTTTCTTAATGATCTTTTTTGTTTCAGGAGTGATGTGTTGTTTTTAGAGGCAGGGACTGTTCTGGGCTCAGCTGATTGTGTTCTGACTAAAAGTCTTTAGTTTATGTTCCACAGCAGTGATTCCCAACCAGGGCTAGCTGGACCCCAGGGTGCACTTGTGCAGCTGCCAGCGGGAACGTGGAGAGATTGTAGAGCAGCTCTGCTAATTTGACAAAAAGGAAATGAAGATTTCTCAATCACAGCAGTGCAGGAAACGAGACCGCACTCGCCTGAAGAAAATGTTGGTATGATACGTTTCTGCACATCACACACACGTTACATTTGTACCTCTCAAATAAATCATAGCAACACTTCTAATGTGACGCAATGACAAGCTGATCCTGTCAGTGATAGGCGGAGGGGACGGTGGAAAGACACCTGCCAAGCTGCAGACCAATGTCCAAGACCAACAACAGTAATGGTTGTGTTTAGCAACCTGTTTCTGCACTCTCTGTCATAATAGTGCTACAGGTGGTTGTTTTTGACCAAGACACAGCTGCATTTGCTGCTGCGATAGTTCATGAAAAGCATTTGTTGTTTTGTTTGATATCTCTGCATCTCCTGCTGAAATACTGCCACATACAGCAGTTTGTTTTTGACCAAGACAACGCTGCGTTTACTGTCAGAGACATTACTCTGTTTCCTTTTAGGTCAGTGCCACGACAAGCATTTATATTTTATTGAGACATCACTGCATTCCCTGCTGAAACAGCACCACATAAAGCGTTTACATCACTGCATTCCCTGCTGAAACAGCACCACATAAAGCGTTTCTTTTTGACCAGGACAACGGTGTGTTTACTGTCAATAGTTCCAATGAAAGCGGTTACTATTTATTGATAAATTGCTGCACTTCCTGCCAGGCTAGTGCCACAAAAGTGGTTGTTTTTGACCAAGACTTTGCTGCACTTCCTGTCAGGATAGTGGGACAAAAAGTGGTTGCTTTTGATACATTACCTTGTTTTCTGTCAGTTAAGTGCAACGACAAGTATTTATGTTTTATTGAGACATCCCTGTATTTCCTGCTGCGATAGTGCCATGAAAATCAATTGTTTTTAAATGAGACATTGCTGCATTTCCTGTTGTTCTAGTGCCATGAAAACTATTTTACACCACAACATGATCTTTTTCTGTCCATAATCAATTAGGGTTTGTTTCTAAACCTGACCACACGTTAACCACAGCATTGATGAAATGTGAAATTGTAAACGTATCAGCTACAAAACAAAGTAGAAATGTAAGGTTTGTGTGACTGCAGAAACAATGCCAACATTTATTGTGGTGAGTGGGTTGCAAAAGTATTTTAATTAGGAGAGACACGTTTTTATGGTAAAAGAATATTTATTACTGTAACATGTGAACGAATGAATAAAAATGTGGGAAGTCTTTGGAGATTAGACCCTGTAGAGATGGTGTGATTTAAGGAGGGTGATGAATCCATACTCGAATAGGGAACCCCCCGGGGTCTAGATGCTGGTGGTGGTAGAGGTGGTGAAGATGAGATGAGAGCAAGATGGAGAAGTGCTGATGATCTGGATGAGTAGAGGAAGGAGTCTTTGAGAGCTCGTCCTGGACTCTGGATACGATGGCTGGAGGTGAACGGGGTGGAGGAGGGTGTGAAGATTCTGCAGAAAATGATGGCTGACAGCAGCAGAAGAGAGAGCAGATTTAAAATTTTGCAGTGGCATCCTGATTGGCTGAGAGATCGTGGCAAAGTGTGATTGGATAACTAGAGGAGTGAACACCCAGTCAGCTGATTGGAGGGAGTAGTGAGAGTGGGATGGAGAAAATGTGAAAGGGTGAGCACGAGAAAGGTCTTCCTGATTGAACTTACGCTGAGCTTCATTTGAGCACATCTGAGCGTGTGAACAGTGAGCTGAAAGTAAAGAGGAAATCTGAACACTGACAGTTTAACTGCATGAAAATGATATTATTAAACATAACGGTGTCTACTTTAACTAAATTTGAAACCAGATCAGATGAGCGTGTTTGTAACACGTGGTGTTGGTGAAGGGCTACTGTAGTGCATGTGTGACGAGGACGGTTAGGTAACACTGATCAGCAGCGTCACTGTTCAGAATGTGTGAAAATACTTGAACCTGTCGTCCTTCAAATAGGTGCTGGTGGGAGATTTCTGCACAGGACCAACATGTGTCACATTACGCTGCATTTACTCACAAAGCTCCACATTCATCAGCAGTACGCAGAGACCCTGTCAGATCATTTTAACAATGGACTGAGTTGTCTCCTAAAATAGGTCTCACACAATACCCCCGTCCCAACTGCTTCAAAGAGCCAGACGGTGTAATGAGGGAGCTGGAATTCTTTCAATAGAGCCGCAGTGGAAGTCCTGAGAGAGAGCGGACTCCACATGATGAAAGAAATCCTCCAAAATAAGGGAGACAGCAAACCTTTGGGGAAGATGCCAACCATGGTGATCGTTTTTTATGTTTGATGCGTGTGGATGTAACGACTGTACGAGGCGGGGTGTGTGTCTTTGTGAAAGTGTGTTAAGTGTTGGTTGAGTTAAAGTAACAACAGAAATGAACACTGTGCGTGTGATCCTTCAATTAGAGGAGAAAGACACTTGAGAGGAGACGAGCTGAGGGGACACGTGTTAAACAAATGAGCGGCTGTAATGGCCTCCATCAAACACAACTTTGGTAAAATCCTCTCAATCTACCCTTTGAGATGTCGCACAGATCATTCAGCTGCAGCCTGCACGACACTGTTTGCAGACAATACTAAAAAGACATTTTTAAGTGTCAAAATCCATCATTTTGTTTTTGGCTAAAGTGCACTTTAGATGTCCTGAACCTGCTGCAGTTGTGTCAGCACAGTTTTCTGGTGCAATGAGATTTTAATGTCATTAAGGCACAGGTTTGACAATGTGGGAAGGATGGTTACGTCCTGGATGTTTTCTCAGCTCTGACAAGTAAACCAAGAGATAGTCTGGCAACAGTGTTAATTCATCAACAACCTTGTTTCTATGACAAAAACAAGTTGACAATGAGCTAAAAATAGATCTTGATAATTAAAACTAAGATGAAATCTATGTTTCATTTTCGTTGATGAGACGTGATGAAAATGTTGGTGGTGGATTGTCGGACATTGAAAGTCAAGAACTGCTCTGCTTGTAATGATCTTCAGATGTCTGATGAGCGACAGGCTGGTAAACTCCAGTAAATAGTCTGCACCAGGATGTTTGGGTTGGTGTGAGTTGTGAGCTGTAATTCAGCAGTAAATAATCAGCCATGTGTGTCTGACTGTGGATGGTGGAGCTGCTGAATGGATTTGTGGAGTTTGTTAGTTGCAGTGGTGGCTGTTAGCAGCTAGCTC
This sequence comes from Epinephelus moara, assembly GCF_006386435.1. Classification (NCBI taxonomy): domain Eukaryota; kingdom Metazoa; phylum Chordata; class Actinopteri; order Perciformes; family Serranidae; genus Epinephelus; species Epinephelus moara. Next base: position 51,265,260 of record NC_065529.1, on the reverse strand, counting down.
CGCTCGCAGCCTTCACAGCTTCACCCCGCAGGACTCCACTCAGTCCGGACTGGAGAAGGTTTGTGGGTTGATGGTGTTTGACAGGCAGGTAGGAGGCTCAGTTATCTGTGAGTGTAGCTGTGCTGTAAGTAAACAGTCTGAACTCAGATCAGTTTTCTCTGACAGAGATGAAAGTTTAGTTTGAATCACCAACTCTGTGAGAGGACACCAGTTTAAACCTCCAGACTAACATGTTGCACATGAAGAAACAAGTTATGTTTCTGCTTCTTAACAGTCACATGGATAAGTCAGAGTTTACAATGAACCTGGGGACAAATCCTAGTTGGCTCACATTAGTTATTTGTTGAGAGCATAAATAGAGAGATGTTGAGCTTTTCAGATGATGATCAGTAAGTGTGTGCTCGTAAATCAGCCCTTAAACCTGTCACACACTGCTGGAGACATGACACACACATTATCTTATACAACCTGTCACCTTGAGTCTGATTTATGATCCATGAATCAGTCTCACTGGATTAGTCTGAAGAGAAAAACAGATAGAAAACATCAGGACTAAAATGTGACCAAAGCTATTAAGTATGTTTGTCTCAGCGACTGAGACTAAATCTAAAATAGCCGTCACAATTAACACTCTCTGGCACATAACACGTCTGCAACCAACCCAGGGCATCAAATACAACAGCCAACAGACACACAACTCACCCTACAGTGTCTGTATGAGATGCAAAGGGTTGCCTCGCGTTCTGGTTTTCCTGGGATTGTTCTCTTTTTTTAGCGACTGCCCCGGAAAATTACTACTCTTTCCCAGGACACAAATTATCGCAGTTATTTGTGAAAATGTTCTAATTTAAAATGTCAAGAGTACCAAATAAAACCGGATTCTTCTACAGCTGCTCTGTTTTTCCCTTTTTTACATTTAGACATCCAATTCTGTATCTGTAAAGGGATAAAAATGAGTAGAACACAGCGCTGATTAAATGTATGCCCATACCTCCTTTTGACTGGAGGCAGAAATACAAAAGTTTACCTCATCACTGAGCAACTGCTGCGGCACAAACTGCCGCTGTCTTAGGGAGGCTATTCAGTCATTTCACATTATTCTGTACAGTTAGCAGGCCACTGCTTTCCCTGCCGTGCTGTCAGAGCTTTACAGTTCATAAGTGACACATTGGAGAACAGAGATTATTTTGTCTTTAAAGCCCCTGACCAGATGTCACAGTCAGGCTACTCTCATGATTAAGATGTCTGACGTCAGTTTTGACCCAATCACCACACACATCAAAGCCTGGATCGCATTGAAACGACTCAACAAAAACAGCTCGTAGGTTTATGTTAGTTTTTCGACTTTATAATCAGTGATTAATTATTTTCCAGCCACTGATGTACTTGGTCTGTGCGTCTGTGTCCATGAAATGACCCATGAAAGACTGAATGGAGATGATGCGCTCCTGTTCTTGTCAAAGACACGGAATAAACCCAGCATGCTCACGTTACTTGTACATTAATGACGTTTCTTATTCCTTCAGTGAAAGGTCAGGTGCAGTTAGTGAAGCTCAAAGAGGAGCAGCTGTGTGTGACTGCTGAGTTCTCAGCTTGGCTGCATGTCAGGACAAACAGAGGTCAGAGAGGAAACAGGAAGTCCTACAACTGTTAACATCGTATATTTGCAAATATGGTTTAACACCCTGTGCTGTGCAACAAATGTTCTGTTTTTTTCACAAATTAAATGCAGTACAAAGAAAGTCTTGAGTAGGGTCGGGGGGTGGGGGGGGGGNGAGGGGGGGGGGGGGGGGGGGGGGGGGGGGGGGGGGGGGGGGCAGGATGTGGACGGGTTAAACACACACCAGACTTTCACCCAGCAGACCACTGTTTGTGTCCCGTGTAACACCAAAAGTCAACTTGAGTTTTTCAACCACGTAACATGGTCACTGCCGTACATCACATGACATAATCGTCAAGTTACTGTAAGAAACACAGTTACTTTAACTTAAACCACGATCATTTTTCTAAGTCTAACCAAGTAGTGTTGTTGCCTGAACATAAAGTAGTGCTGGTGGTGAAATCTGACATTTCCTGTGAAGAGGGAAGTTTATTTTAAAGACACTGTAGTGTGTAACGGACGGATATTGACACGATCAAAACTGACACTTGTAGAGCCGCTGTGTTTGACAAGTTGGGAGTGAGAATGTTGTTTCCTAAACATTCTCAGATTTACACTGTTCAGATTAAGCAAACGTATCTAGGTTAAACAAATGCATTAAAACATGTTGATCTGTGAGCTTTAGAGGTGCTGGCAGGTGGATTACATTTTGTTATCTTTAGACAGAGCCAGGCCCGTTGTTCCCGCTGTTTCCAGTCTCTGTGCTGAGAGGATCTTGCTCTCAATGAGACATCATGTTTAATGTTTAAAAAGAATCAAGAAAACAAGAATTTAAAAAGCTTCATGGCACCATCGCTGCTGGAAACACAATGAAGTGTCACTAAAAAACAATGTTTGGAGGCTAAACAGCCGCTGAAGATGCAGCAATGACTCACTGAGAAACAAATGGTTTTGTTGTTTGTTGGTCTTGAACAGTGTCTGCAGCCTGCAGGTGTCTCTCGCTGGTGTCTCACCCTCCACCGTCCCCTCCACCTCCTGGTGACAGTCAGCTCAGACGCTACATCACTTTAGAAATATTGATATGGTACCCGAAACGCATAAATAAAGCGTATTCCTGGTTTGCAAAAATGTTCAATGCCAATATTTTCTCTTGGTGACAGAGCCGCTTCAGTTTATCTGATCAGATGTTGCCAAAAAGACTTTATTAATAATAATAATAATAATGTAATAGTCCTTTTCTTTGTCGTGTCATTAGCTGTTTAAATGACGATGCCTTTGCTTCCACAGGTTCATGCAGTTTTTACTGACAGATGTCCTGACGCTCCTGATCCTGAAGCAAACAAAGCCTCTCCAGTCAGAGAAAAGGTACGAAGAGAAGGAGCGTAAACATGTTTGTGCTCTCATTCATCCTCACATGCAAATACAGCAGGAAGCCAACCTGAGAGCAGAAACAGAAGTGGGTTACATTGACTTTTAATGGCTCACAAGGAAGAATCAGCTAATTAAAATTCTTACTGAGATATTTATATGGATGTTAAATTGGGTGAGGTAAACCGGATTAAAATAGCAAGCAATTTAACAAACGAGGCCCTGAAAGCATTTTATTCCCCTCATTTGAACTGATGCACTGAGAACTTCTGGAAACTGACACGCACATGAAATGAAAATGGCCGCCCAGACGCTCATCTGCAGCGCTGTGCACTGTGCTGGTTTTTATTCTTCATTATGAAACAGCACCACAGTGTCACCTCTGCACTCACAAACATCTGTCTGTTCACAGGAGTTCAGAGGATTCTTCACAAAGCATTGATCATATTTGTATTTCACATTTAGACGACATTCTCCTTTACAACAACTGAATGATAGAGGACATGTAGATGGATGTTTAATGGAGAATAACACCATCCTTTAAGGTTTATTTTACCGTTTGGTTCTGGGGACAATCAGTTAACAGTTCCCTCGGTCATTCTGCTAAACATATCGTATGTATTTCAGTTTTCGATTATATAGATTTTCCGCCATTTTGAATTTTTTGAAAAACACTTCAAATGGATCTCTTCCTAGGAAGTTTGAGCGATCTGCATGAAACTGGGTGAACATAATCTAGGGA
>NC_065529.1:51243179-51261370 GCF_006386435.1 Epinephelus moara | reverse complement strand
ATAATCACGGAAACTGTCAGTGTGTCGTTCTGTCAGTCAGTCATTCTGTCTGTCCCACGTTTTTCTACTCACTGACGTGGTCAATCTATGTGAAACTGCACATAGGCATTGAGGACTGGCATAGGTAGAAGGTGACAAAGCTACCAGTGGCTATGGACTAGTTTGTTTAATAAATAATAAAATTGGTGAGATAGACACCAATACTCCTGAGGCACGTGACAGAAACTTGTCCTTTAAGTCCTTGGGGGATTGTTATGGCCTTCAAAAATATATATATATAAAAAAAATAATAATTTTTTTTTTGCAATGAACTTCCAGAAGCAAATAAACATTGCAGCTGTAGTTGCATCTCATATATTTATGTATGTATAATTCAATGATCTTGCAGTGAGAATAAAACCCAACCCATTCTCATTAGATACTGCCGCTTTGTCCAAACACCAAAAGCCACCACTCACAGTGTTATGATGCGCCACTGATTGGCCGAACAGCACCTATCGTGGCAGTATGATGTGTCGCTGTCAGCGTCAGTTTGAGGTAGATGGGTCCAACAAACCTCGGACTTTTACCCAATGTACCAATGCACCCAAAGAAGCAACAACCTCTGGGGCTGAAAAATGAAGTCAAAACCTGCAGTTCCTCTAATGTCCACTAGAGGCTGGCTCCAGGAGTGAGTCAGTCCCCACAGACCTCCATGTTTAAACATAGGAATAAACATGTTTACAGCCTGGTACAAAAACAAATTGGTCTCTATGGCTAATTGTAACTTTCATGACGACTGTACAGGCTGAACTTTTATAACTCACCTATTAACATGTTATTAAAGTTAGATATTATTGAGGGTGGTGCCTCTTTGACTGACAAACTGTCTGCAAGGCGTAGCTACAGTCTGAGAATCAGATGATGAGATGAAGATGTGGAGAAGATGGGGAAGTGCTGATGATCTGGACGAGGCGAGGAATAGGCCTCTGGTGAGCTCATCCTGGACTCTGGATACGATGGCTGGAGGTGAACAGGTGGAGGAGGGTGCGACGGTTCTACAGCTGACAGCAGCAGAGGAGGGAGGAGATTTAAAATTTGGCTGTAGCATCCTGATTGGCTGTTATATATGGTATGATGAAGTTTGATTGGATAGTTAGAAAAGTGAACACACACAGTCTGCTGACTGGTTGAAGCAGTGGAATGAAGAGAAGAATGGATGAAGCACATGAAAGTCTCACGCTGAGCTTCATGTCCTGAATGTTCATACTGTGATTTCAATATTTACAGACTGTTTGTGTTTCTTATTATTGTGTCAGAAAACATGTTACCCAGTAATAGAAGTGTTTACATGTGAGGCTTCGCTCCCTGATTACTGACTGCGGCTGCTGTGGGAGGCGCAGACCGACAGATTGAAACAGGATAGATGGAAACAATCTGCCAGCCCGTCACTGCCTATAGTCCTGCAGGGATTTGATGTTTCTCACATACATTTTTCCCTCGAGTGTTTGAGAGCTGCAGCTCACAGAGTGTGAAGGCTATAATTACACATCTCACACTGACCCCAACAAGTTGGCATTTTTACTGTCAAACATCCGGAAGCTTGATTCTGTGATGTATTCATGTGTAAAACGTTCAGTGCAGCTGCAGTCGCTTGTGTTGTTTCTGTAGTAAATGTTGCAATGAACAGCGTATTCCACAACAATAGTAATAAAAATGAAATGTAAGGAAGAAAACGGAGCGAGCCAATAATCAACCAGAGCAGAGGAAGACTCGTGCAGCTGGCTCATTAACAGTCACAGCTCATTAGGGCCGGCTTAATCAAGATTCAGAAACCATACTGGGCTCCCAACAAATTACCAATATTGCGACGGCATAATGAGAACAAAAACAAGGTGTCAGTTAAAAGCCAGTCTTCAGCAGTGAGCTGCAGTTGTTCAGCTGTGGTGCGGAGCGTGGACATATTGAGACGCCCTCAGTACGACACTCAGGGTGATATTAAAGTGCCGACCCGTCAGCAGGTCTGTCAGAGGTGGAACATGTTGGAGCTGCTGCTGGAGAGGAACACTGGGAATGCAGCCAGGGTGCAGTTTTAAATGAGCACTGCTGGTTTTATCTGGTTATTATTTTCCTCTTCCTGCTCTCTGACAGTGTGCAGGAGTGTTGCTCTGTGATTTCTCTTCAGCACACTGAAAACACGCCGAGCAACACCGAGAGGACGATTTCAGACAAACCAGACTCGACTGCTGTGAATGTGCACAATGACACACTCACAGAAACCAATTATATGTCATCATGTCACATTCATTTATTGTTGTTGTTTAGTGTTGATCACGCTATCAGCTCTGTGAGGTCAAGTTGATTTCATTTATAACACAAATCAAACATTTCTCTCACGGGCTTTATAATCTGGACAGCACACAGTAACATCCGACCTGAGCAGTGTTGAACGATTTATTGATACACATAGATTCTGAACATTTAAAAAGGGTTTCAATTTTCATTTTTCAAAATATTTATACTATTGATATTACCTTTACACACACCACGCAGACAGTCAGCTGTCAGTCAGTGCTTTTTTATGTATTGGCTGATTCAACATGTTAAATCGGCATCAGTAAGTGAAATCACTCTGGTTGTCAGTTCAGCTCAGCGTACAAGAAGAAAAACTGAAGTAAGGACAGTGAAAAAAATCAGCTCAAGTCAAGACCAAAACAAACCTGTTCCATGAGGTCAGATTATTTTTCGTTTCCTGATGGTTTGTGTTATTGTTCACTGGTGCTCTGCTCTGCTAACTGGCTAACTAACGTCACAAAGATTTGGCTGTTTCCTTTTTTGAATGACGATTACTGCCGTCTGTTGTGGAACGTACGTGCTGGTTGGCCTTTGGCTGTAGTCTCTGCAGTGTCAGCCCGTTCTTATTCTGAAGTTGTCAAATTCCTGCTTTGTCAGTGATTTTGACGTCCGACACCGACGCCAAAAACCAGGCTTCAGGCTTTGTAACTTGGCTGGACGGGACCTTTGGCGGCGTTATGATATGCTGCTGATCAGCTGGACAGCACCTGTTGCAGCAGTATGATACACGAGGCATCTCAAGAAGAGCGTTCCACATCAGGAGAACCCAACAAACACCCTTAATGATGAGCAATTCATTTTGCACTATAAATTTGACCGAAGGACCCAAAGCTGGATCACTCAACTTCCTGAAGTTGTGCTCTCTCGGCCCCGTCACAAATAATGATTGCTCTGCAGCTGAATGCAGTGGGATCTTTCCAATCAGTTACTGTAAGTCAACATCGTGCTGTGTCATGCACCGGGTTTCAAACGTCCTCAAAAAACAACACTCAATCAGTGTCCGGCTAGTTTCCAATCAGGAAAATGAAATAACCAATGCTGTAGCACGGCGGCCTGGCAGTACCCAGGACACATCCTTGCCATTGAGTCTGAGAAAGGGAAGCATAAAGGCATCTCTCTTTTGGACAGTGGTTATCCATGTCATTCATGGCTGATAACACCATTCAGAAATCCTGCCAACAGATCTCAGGCACACAAAGTGTATCACTGTAACATCTGCAGGCTGTATTCACCTCTGTGTTTTTATTTACTTGTCCTTTCACTTGATATTCACTGCAGGTTATTAAAGACAGAACATGTAATTAACAGGCTGTGTAATGTTTTTATAATTGGAAAAACCCCAATAATGTCATGATCCTCATCATGGCAGCCCCTCCCTCTCCCTTATGTGTGTGTGTGTGTCATTCCCTGTCTGTATTACTCCTCCTGTGTTTCTCCCCCTGTCTGTTCTGTGTGTGTGTATGTGGGTGTGGTTTCCTTCCACAGGCAGCGCCAGGTGAATCCACTCCAGCAATCAACCTCTCCATAAAGCCTCTGGATTCCTCCCTACTCGTCGCCAGATCGTTTCATCAGTGTGCGTGGTAGTTTGTATCCTGGCTCCTCTGTGTTTTTGCCCTCATGCCTTATTAGCTTGTGTAGCTAATGTCTCTGTGTTTCTTCCGCCTCAACTCAGATTGCTGTGCTTGCCTCGTGATCTCGTGTATGCTTCTTCACTGCCTGCCTGTGGACCTTCCTGCCGTCGTCTGCTCTCCTGTGTTTCCCCTCGGAGTGAGTACGCTCGAGAAGACGGAACCTACTGCGCCGTGCCGCAGCACCGCCGCCATTACCACGTGGCGGACGCCACACCACAGACACACTCACTCTCCTCCTCACCGGTGCCTTCACGAGACACGTCGGGATCCTGGGACCACGCTCCACCCCTCCCCCTTGCACTTACCAGCACATTTGAACATTAAAGACTTGTTATTTACTGTGTACCTGTTTCCTGAGTCGTGCTTTTGGGTCCAGGCTTTGAACTAAACCATAACAAATAAAGTATTATAAGAATAATCTTCAGATGCATGCTTGACCTTAAATCAGAATTAATTAAATATAATAGTCAGTAATGACAGCGACGCTAAACCAAGTGCAAAAAACAAATGGTCTCTACGGAAAACTGCAGAATTTTACTCCTTCAGTGCAGTAAATGACTCAACGTCTTTCCTTGACCAAGGAAACCCTTAAAGAGATTCTGTGCAACACATTTAAGTTATTTCTTAAGCTAAGGAAAAACTAAACATTAAGTGTCATACTTAAGAAGCAACCTTAAGGTGCTTTGTGCAGCCGGCCCCAGGTCCTCATTAATGGAGATCACCATGTTGTTGCCCAGCTGAGCCAGGTTTCACCCCGAACGCGTCAAAATCCAGTGCTTGGGCAGAGACTTGCAGCGTCAGGGACCAACGAAAAAAGGTATCCTTTAACGTCTGCATGATACATGGTCTGTTGCCGTTATAGTTTAACGGCACCCAGCGGTGTCAGGGGAAACGCGATGGGACAAAGACGAAAGTTAAGGTGACAAAAGTCCAAGTGGGGCAGGCGGGAGGGCTGAAGGATGGGTCCAACAAACACATCTTTCACCCAGGACACTGGTGTTCACGTCCGGTAAGAATGTAAGGCCAAACCATGTTCTGTTTTCCTAAACCCAATCACGTGTGTTTGAAGTTCGAAAAAAAGTCTACTCACAGTGTTGTACCGACGTAGTGCTTTTATTTTGAAAGAGACTGTATGCAAACTGTACATTTCCTGTGAAAACAGAAGTGTATTTTGAAAACAGACAATGCATGTAACAGGCTGAAGTTGACACGGCGTCCCAGAACATCAACAACCAACACACCCAGGGTACCTTGGACGTCATATGTGGACGTGGAAAGTCCATGACCAAACGTGGACATGTGACGAGGTCACAGTGAGGATGATGATGCCCAGACGGGACAAACCAAACACTGGCTCCAGATTGGGACATTCGCGTTTTTACATTTTCACATCGGCCAACATAGTTAACAGCCCATGTGCAACGAGCAGCGTTGGGAAAACACTGATTTTTAACATGACTCGTCTTTAAACAGTGTTTTTACCAGTTTAAATCAGCTGGTCTGTTTGTGTTGGAGAGTTAGAGACCTCTGTGGATAAATCAGCTCCCGTTAAAAACCTCCTCAACACTGAACAGTGAAGGAATTCTAACCAGGAGAAGTTTCAGCTGGTTGAAACCTGTATCCTCACTGCTAGATGCCACTAAATCTGACGCACTGCTCCTTTAAAGAATGACATTGTGCAGCACCTCCTCCCTCGTCCCTACACAGCTGTGGATGATAGTGTCAGCTCAGCTGTGTGCATTAAATATCACCATAGACCTACATTATCTTTCAGCTCCGCCTGAATTGAGGCAGAAATGTGTCCACATGCCATAAATTGAGTGGGGGTTAATGGAGGGTCTGCGGAGACTGCAGCCAACTGGAGCAGCACGACCAGTAAGCTAAAGCATAAAACCCTTCCAGCTCGGGGAGGTCTGTGTTCAAACGCAGCCAAAAATATTCAGAGATGGTTTGGAGAACAGCAGAGCCAGATACAATGGCAGCAGGCTTATCCTAACAAGGACACACATACACAGAGGCTATAGCTAATACAAGCAAACATAAATCCCTGCAGACATAAAGAAAGGTCATCCTTGTTTTCAGAGGAAAGAGGCTGTTTTCTGAATTTACAAGCTCCACAAATCAAAAGGCTATGTCATGTTGCTATAGTTACAGGGACAAAGATCCCAAAGCTCCTGAGATCTGGAGGGCCGATTCTCCTCTCGGAGTTGGAGCCTGGACTTTTCTCTCTGTGTTTATCACACACGCTCAGCCCTATGGGAGGCCGAGGACCGGCTTGGGATGGCAGACAGTCCCCCGGTCTGCCTCTCAGAGACAAAGGCCCGGCTATTATATTATGTAAATTTCAGGTCCATCTGTCGGACTGCAGGCGATGATTAATTACCATCTAACCGTGAGCCTCAGAGATGCAGAGGTGCGATGGGACAGGGAGCTTTTTTATTTATCTATTTCTGCAGACGGAGTGGCAGTGATCCACAAATAGTACACACGCATAAACAGAGCTCGTACATGAATGTCACGCTCGTCCACATGTATAACAAGTATATATATATATTTATGTATAAAGAGAAAGACAGAGAGAGAAACCTCAAACAAGAGGCACTAAACAAATGACTAAGTAACAAAAACAGCAACGTCTCGTCAAACACTGTAAACGTCACTGCCCTCATACTTCCATGTTTCTTTCATTACGGCATAGACACAGCCAATAGATGGCACTAGAGGGCGGAGTCACAAGTTTTAACATAAAGCAAAGCGACAGTGGAGGAGGTCGTTATAATGTAGGCTACATTTAAGAGATGTAGTGGACGGCCATTAAAGACATCACAACACATGGACGAAGAATTCTTTTCACTACATTAACCATCAGCTTTGTTCCGCCATTATAATTTATTCTTCATCTTTTACAGTTGTATCTCGCTACTCTGCCTCCGTGATCTCCGGCAGTTCTGTTGTGTTTCATCCATATCCGTAAGCTTTCAGAAATCGTGCACATATACGAACAAAATAAACGCAGAGCACAGACAGAAGCAGTTAGTTAGTTCTACATGCTTTTGCACTACGTACCAAACTGTTGAACAGACGCTGTCAGTAATGTTTGTTGGGTCTGTAATCATTTGGCACCATGACCAATGATGTGAGCGCTAACGTTAGCTTGCTAGCTAATTGCCATTTGTGGCACCCCCCTGTGGATGATGGCGCCCTTAGCATCTGCTTATACTGGCTACGCCACAGGCAGCACTGGTCAGAGGGACACGACCTTTACTTGGTGATAATACTTCTGTCCACGATGTAGCCTCGCGTCACCAGGCTCTTCACGTACGGCAAAGAGCCTGGTTTCCATTCACTCTGAATTTTGTCTGGATTCTGGTTCTGGTCTAGAGAGCGGATCCGGAATTCACCAAATTCACCAAAGTAAAACTTTAAATTCTGACACACCATCGATTTCCGTCTCCGGTTTAGTACCATATTGTTGTTGTTGTTGTTGTTGTGGTTGATAGAGCATGCTACAAGGTGAGCATCACGCAGTTTTCCTCTCTCTTCCGCCCCCACCGCCCCAAACTTTAGCAAAAAAATGCATTTACAAACTACAGGTATGATGTACAAAACTAGGATCAAGTGCCTATTAAAGGGAAATTTCAGTTTATTTCAACCTGTCTCCTATCGTCCTACTCCAGGAGACACCTCCACCTGGAGTAGTATCCAGCTGGGCTTTATCTAGAGCTGACGAGATATATTTCGGCCGCGCTTTGGAAAGCAGAGCTAAATGGTAAACAAACATGGCAGCACACCGGTAAGGTAAGACAACACGTTTACATGTGGTTTTCTATATGTTCTCTGACATTTATCCTAACGATATGAGGCGGTCTTTGTGGAAAAAAAGCTTGTTTAGTGGACTAACTTTGCACTTGAAGGTTGCCCGTTCACTTACGTTTTAACAGGTCTGACGCTACTATGCGCCCCGGCTGTATCTAGGCTAACGGCTAACATGCTAACTATTATTTCTATGTCACTAGTCACTTGAAACAAATTTAGGACGATAGGAGACAGGTTGAAATAAACCGAAATTTCTCTTTAAATAAAACAGACAACTGAAATAGAGAATAACTTGTAATACAATTAAATACAATAAAAGAAAAAGGTTAACTTAATGGCTGGGGCTTTTCTTGTAAATTATATTCTTTAAATTAAAAAGTTTCACCGCATTTTTATTAGCTTGGTGCTTTTATTTTGACAGAAAGGCGCATCCATCGAATTCCGGATCCTGTCTCTCTCGCCCTGGTTCCGGTTGCTTACTGAAACAGCCACTAAACGGCTCCAGACTAGCATTGATGAGTGAGCGATGTGTGTGGAGATGTGACACACGTTGTGTCTGTCAGGCTCTGAGGGCTAACACTGGGCCTCTGACAGGGGACGATGATGATGGTGCATCGCTAACGTTAGCTAGTTAGCATGTTTATTTTCCTCCCTTTATTGAAAACAGCTGGTCAGTTTTGGAAGAGCCTTTCTTCTTCTTCTTCTTCTTCTTCTTTCCACCATGATGCATCTTTAGCGCCTCCAGCCTCTAACTGGCTGCTTTGCGGACATCTGGCACAGTGTGATGCGTTCACGGCACCTCCAAAGAATAGTTTTCTTTTAGCTGCAGGCCATTACGCAGGAGTGTCTTCATTAGCTACAGCCTGACGGCCAATCAGCGGCCAGGCCACCGAGAAAACTCCCGGTGCTCCACACGGCCAGTCTGAGCCTGAATTTGTGTAAAAGTGTTAAAAAGTCAAAAAAATAAATATATTATTGAAATAAACAGACAGTCAATTTACAAAGAGCTTTGAGGTGATTTTTAGATTTGATGAGTTTATTGGTTTATTTTGGTTTAAAATTCTGCGACTCAGCAGCAGCCTGAGGGTGTGTGTGCAGGTCTCTGTGCAGGGAAACACCCTGCGCTGCACCTGACAGATGTAACATGACCTATTGCATAATATTCTCACCTCCATCTCTGTGACTGTCTCATCCTCCTGATCACCTCACATCTACCGCTTTGCTTTGACAGGAAGATTTTTAGCATGTAACTGTTTGTAATTTCTGACAGGTGTGCTGTTCACATTCTCTCATTGTTTCAGGTCCCTCAGTGAATCTACTGACACTGCTAATGTGTCTAAATGTGAAACTGTCTCCTGGTTTCTGACAGCTGAACGTGAAGCTCCACCATGTGAAATTCTTCTTTTTACTCTCCAGTGACTTTTTTCTGAATAAAACAAAAAGAGCAGATCAGGTTGTAAAGCAAGTCGGGGATGCTGATTATTATCAAATGTCATGATGGCACACCTCGACATGAACCACTGAAGTTCATCAGCAAACCATGGCGAGTTAATGACGCCATTACCAAACATCTTCTCAAGTGATTTCACAGTCGTGGAGAAATTTTCCCATGTTGCAATAAAATCCTGAGTTTGTGCTCCTGTGACCTCAGGCGTTTGTTAAGTGGTCATAAAGCTCAGTCTGAGCTGTCTTAGAGCCCAGAAACACCAAACCGACTTCACAGAACTAGCATCAACAAAGCCCCCCGCTGCGTCGCCTGAGTGTCACCGTGTCTCAGCCAAAGAAGTTGCACCTTCGTCACATATCAACACTTTTTGAGTCGACTTTTACGTCTACATATAACGCGCTACATATCCTCCTGTGTCTGCTGTGGACGTTCCAGGACACTGCAACCAACACCGGGATGTCAAGAAAGCAAATGGTTACGTTTAGTAAAACCTAAAGTCAGCTGTGAAACTGCGCCTACATGGGGGAACAAAAAGGTTTGTCTTGGGTGCTTTGGTCTAGTTAACACCTGCTAGGAACCTGTGTGTGTCTTTGTGTGTTCTGTGAAGCACTCGTGTCAAAGACTGAAATGTTTGCTGCTGCTTTTACTCACTCTTTTTCATTCTTTTGTACTTTGAGCACCTGTTTTGGGCACAGATGTCTTCAAGGTGTCTTCGGATGACAAATAATCTTTAAGGAATCTAGTTGTAGTCTTGTCAACAGTGACCCTCCAAAATCTGTAAGTGTTTGAGTGAAAACTCAGGATCTCATTCATGAAAATGTTTGTAAATCTGTGAGTAGATTTGCACATAAAAAACCTCGGTACTAAAAACCTACTCCAGATTAATGAACGCTGTGGAGAACTCAGATTTGATCGTAGGCACGTGTGCATGTTCATCGCTGCAATCAATCATAAATTCACAGCGCTCCTGCTAGTCAGCAATTAGCACACAGCCCCCCATGAATATCCAGTGACACCATATATGGAGGTGATAATTACTGTGGACAGGTGCGTCCTGTCGACCTGCAGACACACGGAGCAAACAAAGAGAGAGAAGAACTTTTCTGAGGCTGAGACTGAAGTTATTTTAATGAAGCAGGGTTGATAATACATTTTATTTTCTTCCATTAGTAGTGGCGTGATTATTTCTTTTTAATCATTTTATATTTTAATTTTTTAAATTTGGCCCATGGCATCAATTCTTAATTAAAAGTGTGCTGTTTGTCTGACGACCGCATTTGACTCGAGCCTCTGCCCCTCCCTCTTCAGCTTCCCTTGTGGCAGCTGCACGCAAATCGAGCGCCCTGCAGAGCAGCATGACGTCCCTGACCTGCCGTCATCTACAGCCATGTAACAGTCATGTTTGTCCTATACCTCTGCACTGTTTGTCTCTGTAGTGAAATTAAACCACTATTAAAGCATCTTACAGCCAGTCTGATGTCGGTTTCATTTAACAACAAGAGAGAGAGTCTGACGTAAAATCACACCGTCGCCCTTTAACTTTATGATTCACCAGCTGCCTGGTGTGAGCGGAGACAGACGCCAAATTGCTTTCTCACGTCCACAGGTCTTATTAAACCAAAACTTAATTTGAAATAATTTTTACATCTCCCACGTTGTGACTCTGATGATTGAATTAAACAAAAATGACGTGCAGTTTGGGGCTGCGCTGCGTAAAGTTATTCAAATAACTCATTCACATTTTAAAACCCTAATCTGAAGTTTAAACCAATTAATTAATCTGAATGTGTTATATTTCTAATCTGCTGTCGTGTTGTTTCAAAGGCATCTGCGTATTTTTAAAGGCGCTGTATGTAAGAATGTGGCCAAAGCGGTTACTGCACTTCAAAATACTGCCGCAAGTCGTGTCCGCCCCCCCTCCCCTACAGATTCGAGGTTGCTGGACAGCGGCACGCTGGAGACTGATTTGTTTGCTCACAGGCGGCTGCCGTGGCAGGGCCGCGTCGCTGCGTCCTTGAACTGTAACTGATGCTGAGACTCTACTGACTGTGTGACTGGTAGACGGCAGTGGGTGGCGCAACAGGCCAAAACACAAATTCAAATCATAAACATGATTTGCGGACTGCAAAAATGTTTTTAAATGCGAATATTCTGGCTGTACTATTGTTGTCGGTGAGATCAGTATGTTATATGAACATTATTCCTTAGGCTCTGTGACATATTAGGAGGATTTATGACTATTTGCTTTAGATTTCTTACATATAGCTCCTTTAACATTACAGAGCAAAATGCGAAATAAAACTAATTTCTCATCATGACAAACAACATTAATGTGCAATATCTTTTTAACACAAGTTTACTAAGAGTGTTTAGAAGCAGGTGTAGATTTTGTTTACTACATGTGAAAAGCTACTAACATGCTGAATGCAGAAATACACTAAAATTTCCTTCTACAAACAGTTTACACAGAAATTCGTTCTGCTCACGTTTCATAAATGAGACCCACAGTCTTTAGACGTCAGACATCTTTTTAAAGTCCTCTAATATAGTCATGAGAGAGTTTGTTGCATCCAACACGGAACACTGAGGAACACGGAAAGAGACACCAGGACAGATTTAGTTTAAGAGTACGAACACGTTGTTGCACGAGGCCCATTTTTCAGCTACATGCTTGTTCATGACACGAGCAGGTTTGGAGGGGACAGCTTCATATCTCTGAGCACATCTGTAATCTGTGTACACACACATGTATCAGCGGCAGACCTCCAGCAGCTTCACTCTGTGAACCATCCAAGTGTACGTGATCCACATCTGGTGGCAGACGGACTTCAGCGTGTGGCTGCGTCTGTGTTCAGTGAGGGGAGAGCAGAGTCCACAGTGCTGCCTGAGAAATGACAAGAGGACAGATGTCTGCATATGTCACGTAGGTTCGGAGGGGACTTCAGATGGTGACCAGGCAAGGTGCCCGAGGGCCAGCGGACAGCTCTCTGTGCACACAGGCATGCACTCGTACTCATTCATATGTATGCACGCATACAGAGACACACAGGAGCCAACAGTTCGTGCTCACATACACGTGTAAGACACCAGGATATAATATACAATAAGCTTTATTTATATTTGTGTTTTGACTTGTGTCTCTTTACCTTCATATGAAAATCTGTTCCTGCCTCCTCATCACATCCTGCTGTCACACACACAGCTGTGTTGGCACACTGAGCGTGGATTCAACCAGAGGATGATTTACACCATACGTCCCTTTTACAGGCGCAGAGTCACTGTTAAACCAAATCATAGAAACACCGTGTGACCTGAGGTGGTGACATCATACAGCCGTCCTGTTTGATCCATTCACTCCTATAAAAAACACGTCTTTATGCCTCTGCACAGGCAATAGTCGTGGCTATGTTGTTTGTCGTATGCCGTTCCCGTACTACTGAACACGGTATCTCAGGAACGCCTCAAGGAAATAATTTCAAATTTGGCACAAACGTCCACGTGGACTCAACAATAAACTGATTGGATTTCGGTGGTCAAAGGTCAGTGGGACCTTATCTGTCTCATTCGTGTGAACATGATACCTCAAGAACACCTTTAGGGAATTTCTTCAACTTTGGCACAAACGGCCACTTGATCTGAAGAATAAACTGATTAAAATTTTGTGGTCAAAGGTTGGCATGACCTCACAAAATATGATTTTGGCCATAACTAAATGTGACCAAACTTGACACAGATGTCTAACAGGATAAAATAATGAAGGTCAAAAGGTCAAAGGTCAGCTTGACTGTGACATCATCATGTTTTAACATCATATCTCAGGAACAGAAGGGGAGACATTTGGTCAGATACTGAATTGGTGACTCTAATCTTGAAACTGTGCTGATTGTATAGATCTTCTGTGTGTGAAGCATCCATGTTTTCACTGATATTGGATGGAGACCGTCGGGGACGGCAGTAATTCCAGGTTTTCTTTCAACTGTTGCTTTGGTTTAAAGTGATGTCTCTCACAGTGTCCAACACACTGTTGCTTTGGTTTAAAGTGATGTCTCTCACAGTGTCCAACACATTTGGACACGTCTGACCTGCAGAGACAGTTAAGTTAAGAATATTTCAGTCACACTAAAAGATACAGAGGTTGTAATGCCTTTAATTTACGTCTTTTTCAGCTGATAATGAGACTCGTTGCCAGAGAAAACACAAAATCCTAAATAAAGAAAAACAAAATGAGTTATTTCAGATTTCTTGTCCATTTAAAGTGTTTTGTGTGCAAACTGTATTTTGATCATTTATAATAATTACAATCAATCTGTGCTTTTCTTAGTGTCTCTCTGTTCATCACTGTTTAGACAGTGATTAACTTTATAATGTCGTGTGTGATTTAAAACTTAACTGCACCAAGTCAAATAAATTCCACCAGAGTCAGTGGACAATTTAAGCTATTCTCATAAATACAGTTTTTATGGTTTAATATTTCTATGTGATAAACCAGATGGTGTAAATTCAGATTCTGGTCTTAAACCCATTTTGCCCAGATATTTAGTTCATGCACTTTGGCTCTTAATGGTGCGTTTATTGATTTGTTGCCATCAGAGAGCAGAAACCTTAATGAAAACACATCTGATCTGCAGCAGCATAAAGATTTTAAACCTGTTTCTTACATGGTTACTGTTTCCTGATCCAAACAAAGATGGTCGCTGGCTAAATGAACAAAGTTTCCAATTTCCAAAGTTTACAAATCTTAGTATCTGTTCTTTTGCACAAATGAACACATTCATATTTATCTTGTGTTGTACAGAAGGAATAAAGACGTGGTCTTTCTGGCTACGTGGAGAAAACAGAGCTGCAACTTGAGAAACTTTTCTTTGTGCAACAAACTCTGTATATTTTTATGTTACATTGTCTTCATCCAGATAGTTACAAGAGTCTTTGAGGATTCTTAAAATACCTTCAGAACAGTTTGAAAGCAAAGTTAAGCATCTTCCTCACCCTAAAATAAAAGTTAAGATGGTGCTCTGAGTTGTAATAGGGAGAGTGGAGTCTCTTTCAGTCCTACTCAGCACCCTGAACGCCTGTCAGAGTCCTGCACGGGTCCATTTCTGAAAACCCACACACACATGTACCTGTAAAGCTCAGTAACAGAACCAACCCGTTACCCATCATTATGTCTAAGTCAAAGCTGCACCCGCCAACACCCACTAATAAAAGTCCTGCGACCCTCCACCGATGATCAAACCCCCCCAGGCTCCAGTCCCTCACATGAAGCTGGTTCTCCGTTCTTGAATTGGACGTCTCTTTGACTGGATGGTGAAAACATTCAATCACTGCCAGATTAGGAAACATGTTAGCATGCTCCTTCCACCACCATCAAACCTCCAAAGGATCCTCCTTGGGTGTCTTGAACTCCATGTAGGCTGCCACCTCATCCTCACTGTATTTTCTAAACCATGTGAACTTTGAGTCATTTTAAGGTACATCCTCACCATGTTTCTTTCTCTAACCTAACCACAGTTATTTTACGTTAAACACAATATTCATGACACAGATCTCTACACAGACTGTAAAACAGTTTGCAACCCTGCAGATACACTTGGTATTTCCAGTGGTACTGTACCACTCCGAAACTGTACGGGGTGCAAAATCACAAAAATATCATTTCTTGTATAGTGTTGCTTTCAAAGATCTTAAACTACCAGCTGGGTTTTTTCCAGATTGATTTGATTCATTTGATATTTACCTAAGAGGCACAAACCAGTTAGCTTTGACGTGATTTGCTTGTTGTTGATGACATTCTTCATCCACAAGCTGCTACCTTTGTCTACCTGCTGTTTTGTACTGGACAATAAATGTACTGAAAATGGCCGCCTGATGATGGAGACAGGGTTGGTGAGAGCTGTGGGACTCAATCATACAGACACTCTAAAACCAAAACAATGAGCTAAAAGAGACTTTGAAGCTGTAGAGCTGAAAGGTTGGGTGTTAATTCTCTGTGCGACCCCTTTCACATTCAGTGTGGTTGTTTTCTACAGTGTTTATATCAAAGTAATCTTGATACAGATGATGTTTGTAGTTCAAACATAATCACTGATTCGTCTCTTCTTTGTTTGAGAGAAGCACATTTGTTCTCATTGAAGGGAACAACTCCGCACACTTTCTCGCCAAGTTTAAATGATTGCTTATTTCCAGGCAAATTATCTGTGTGCATTCAAGTGTGCCGTCTCCAAACTATTGACTGATGTTCACAGTCGACGAGCCCTGGTGTCACCACCCGCACGCACACAACCAACCAGAGGAGGGATTCAATCTGTATTGAATTTAAATGGAAGGCAATCAGCTGCCTAATGGCCCTGCAGGAGACGATCTGTGTGTCTTTACACAGACGGGATATCGCTGTACCTTCCTCTGATGCAGGTTTTCAGCAGGTGATCTTGAAGCACTGGCAGAGCTGGAGGAGACACTGAAATAGCACAAGCCTTTCAGTTGGACAGTAAATCCCGCCGGCCTGTTGGTAAATCTGGAGCTGAGACTGCAACAAAGACACCGATCCTTTGTCAGCGACAGCGAGTGAAGATACGGTTGATATTAAGACGCTGGTTACGCCCGGCTGCTCTGTCTGTGAATGACCGGCTGTGATGGAGAAGTTCAGGGAAAAGTTAATGGAAAAAGAAAAACCTTTAGACATTTTTTAAGAAGCTGGTACGTGATACATTTGGGACAAAGGCAGCAGCACTAAATCTTAGACTGTGTATCTCCACCAGAAATCACCCACCTGTTCAGCTAAAGAGGAGAGAAGCTGCTTTCAGGTGCATCACGGCAACTGAGAGTAAAAGCCAAAACACAACAGCGACCAATGCTGCACATCAAAACATATGTCCCTGTTATTTTCAGTATATAACCTAGTGTTGGGCTATATGAAGGTATTATATTGTTATCCTGATATGAGACCATATATCCTCCTCAATGTTTGATATCGTTGTATTGTGAAGTGACATAAATGCTGTTTTTCCCACATTTTAAAGGCTGCATTACAGCAAAGTGATGTAAATGTATCAGTTAACCAGACTTTTTTATTTGTGTTAACACTTGCCTCAACCCACACAGTCGTTACATCCACATTATTAATGATTATTGATCAAAAATCTCAATGACTTAGTATTTTATGAAAAAAAAACAAAAACAAAACAATAGTCATCCCTACAACTTTGTTGCATCAGGAAGGCAGACATATTGTTTTGTTTGATTTTGTCTCCCAGTCTGAGCACTGATGAAGAGCTTTGGGGGAGATTTAAAAATACTGAGACATATATTGTGTATCAAGATAGAGCCTAAAAATATTGTGATATGACTTTCATGATATAAACTATATAGCCCTAACCTGGAAATCCAGATGCCCCGCCCCCAGCAAATTCAAATTTGCTCTGCATGGGGATCTGGCCCCGACGAGCAGAGCGCGCTGAATCACAATTCGGACCAATCAGATCAGTCTATCTGACAGAGGCGGGCTCTGGGTGGGCGTAACATGATGACGACAGCGCTGCGCCGTAGGAGTCTAAAAGTAAACTGCCAAGATGGCCGCTGCCGAAGGACCGCGTCCATTCACTTTAGCTTTGGAAGAAACATTAAGCCAACTACACTTATCTTTCTCCTTGAGAGAGGAACAGGAGACTGTCCTAGAAGCCTTCGCTTCCAGGAAGGATGTTTTTGCCGTTTTGCTGACAGGATACGGCAAAAGCATAATATATCAGTTAGCCCCACTGGTCGGCAAACACATGGGGCTTAGTGCAATGAATACGTCACCTTGTTTTGTGCTCTGATTGGCTATCGTGCTATCAATGTTCAGTGGCCTAGTGGTAGAGTGTCTCTCTGCATGTACATACCAGCTCCTATGGCAGCTCGACCCCTCTCCTCATCATGGATGTATACAGAGAGCTCTGCAGCTGTTGCTCTTATTACTCAGATAGCACACATACATCTGGCCGACGTCGGCCTGAGGACGACACATCGGCCCTGAATTTATAACGTCTGACAAGCGTCGGCCGCATGGGCGGATATCTTTAAATTTAATACTCTTTTGTCCCAGCTCATCAAACGTCTCTGTTACGTCGGCTTTGGGTCGGCCCAGAGCCGTAGAATGTCTGCCCACATACGGAAGTTGCAACTGAAGGCGGAATTTCATCTCCACGGTGTTTGTTTGGAACTGAGCTCGCAGGACACAGCATCTCATCGCAGTTGGTTTCAGGTAAGCTAACTGGAATATACTGGCAGAAAATAACTATGTTGTTTCTTCTGTGACCGTTAAAAGAGGTTCCTGGTGAGTGGCGAGGCACGACTGGGTGTAACATATAGCTTAGCACAGGTCCCCACCAGCTAACATTATCTTTCGTTAGCTGTTAGCTAGTTTAGCGGTTTAGCTCATGTTAGCTAACAAGCTACAACTGTGGTGTTTTCAGTTTATTTTCCCTAGTTGACGTTATCTGCTCATCTGGTTATCGTGAGCACTCGTTTTGGGTTAAAGTGGAAGTGCCCGGAGCTGCCACCCGTGGTCCTGCGGCCCCCCGGCCTGACCTCCGGGGCCCTGGACGTGTGCTCAAGTGTCTGGGAGAGGAGCGAAGAGGTCAGGCAGGGCGGGCTGACACTGTGTATCCCAGAACGGGTGCTCAAGTGTGGGTGACAGGAGCAGAGAGGAGTGCAGAGGTCAAATAGTGAAGTTTAAGGATGCCTTCGGTATTGTTGGTAATGTGATTTTAACCCTTTAAAACCTTTAAAATCAATCAATCCCATTTGCATATTGATTTTTAAATGCCGGTAGAATTGCAACCAAATAAGATAGAGCAATAATTCTTTTTGCATTTAAAACTGGAGGAGTTACTCTAACTTACCATGCATTCATCATGTCCCAGAGTGCTGTTTCCTTGCACTGATAGGTTTGTAGAAAAACAGTAAAAAGCACTAAGAACAAAAACATT